>NC_092414.1:17043108-17175608 GCF_040894005.1 Engystomops pustulosus
ATGGATACACAGAGATCTGAGTAGCATCTGTATACACAAAACAGGAATCTAAAGAACTAAGAATCGGGTGCGAATTGTAGTCAGGCGGAGCTTAGTCACGCAAGTAAGACCCAAAACTATTTATAGGCACTCCCCAGGTTACGTACAAGATCGGTTCTTTAGGTTTGTTCTTAAGTTGAATTTGTATGTAAGTCGGAACTGTATACTTTACAATTGTAACTCCAGACAATTTTTTTTTTTGGTCTCTGTGACAATTGGATTTTAAGAAAATTACCAATATCCAAAGGTCCGTTTGTAACTAGGGGTCGTCTGTAAGTCAGGTGTTCTTACGTAGGGGACTGCCTGTATATAGTTGCCCAGATTTTGGGACAAAAAAGTAGTTAGGCCAGAAAAGTGTAGAAACTTTAATAGGAACATGAAGATACCCATGAGATAAGACGATAACCCGAGCGCTGTGTCCAGGCCATGCTGAGAGACCTGGCACTGCCACAGATAGGATTACGTGGCACGGTGGGGCGGCATTATAATTAGAACACATGTGGCTTTTCTGCAAAAGGCTCTGGATCTGTTCATTTTCACAAAATGTAAGGAAAAAATATATACAGTAGAATTAGATGAAATTTGGGTGAATGTGGAAAAGTTTTGGGGGAGACAACCCTGATACTGAGAGATCACATCGTCACCTCCCCTTTAAATAGGATGTTGCCCTATTGCCTGGCTTATCCCACCTCATCGCTATGTATGGTAGATACTTCGATAATGGCAGCTTAGATACAGCAGCTCTATGTATGGTAGGTACTTGGGAAATGGCAGTTTAGATACAGCGGCTCAGCTCTAGGTATGGAATAACTTTCAATAAAGTCAGCTTAGATACAGCACTACAGCTATATGTAAGGTGGATGCCTAAATAATGGAAATTTAGGTAAATCTGGGCCATAGAGCTGAGCTGGTGTATCTAAGCTGCCATTATAGAGAATGCTACCATACAAAGAGCTGTATCTAAGCTGCCATTATAGAGATATATACCATACATAGAGCTGAGCTGCTGTATCTAAGCTGCCATTATAGAGATGGTACCATACATAGAGCTGTATCTAAGCTGCCATTATAGAGATATCTACCATACATAGAGCTGTATATAAGCTGCCATTAAAGAGTTATCTACCATACATAGAGCTGAGCTGTTGTATCTAAGCTGCCATTATAGAGGTATCTACCATACATAGAGCTGAGCTGCTGTATCTAAGCTGCCATTATAGAGGTATCTACCATACATAGACCTGAGCTGCTGTATCTAAGCTGCCATTATACTGTAGAGGTATCTACCATACATAGAGCTGAGCTGCTGTATCTAAGCTGCCATTATAGAGATATCTACCATACATAGAGCTGAGCTGCTGTATCTAAGCTGCCATTATAGAGGAATCTACCATACATAAAGCTGAGCTGCTGTATCTAAGCTGCCATTATAGAGGTATCTACCATACATAAAGCTGAGCTGCTGTATCTAAGCTGCCATTATAGAGGTATCTACCATACATAGAGCTGAGCGGCTGTATCTAAGCTGCCATTATAGAGGTATCTACCATACATAGAGCTGAGCTGCGGTATCTAACCGGCCATTATAGAGGTATCTACCATACATAGAGCTGAGCTGCTGTATCTAAGCTGCCATTATAGAGGTATCTACCATACATACAGCTGAGCTACTGTATCTAAGCTGCCATTATACTGTTATAGGTATCTACTATACATAGAGCTGAGCTGCTGTATCTAAGCTGCCATTACAGAGGTATCTACCATACATAGAGCTGTATATAAGCTGTCATTATAAAGGTATCCACTATACAGAGAGAATTAATAAATTGTAGATTTATCAGAAGTCTCTTAGAGCAAAACAGTACTAGTTGCCCATGGCAACCAATCAGATCTCAGCTTTCATTTTCCCACAGCTGTTTATAAAGTAAAAGCTGAGCTCTGATTGGTTTCCATGGGCAACGAAAACAGTTTTACCTCAGAAACTTATGATAAATCTCTACCCGTAGATACTTGTATAATAACAGCTTAGATACAGCTCTGTGTATGGTAGATACCTCTGTAATGGCAGCTTAGATACAGCAGCTCAGCTCTATGTATGGTAGATTCCTCTATAATGACAGCTTAGATACAGCAGCTCAGCTCTATGTATGGTAGATTCCTCTATAATGACAGCTTAGATACAGCAGCTCAGCTTTATGTATGGTAGATACCTCTATAATGACAGCTTAGATACAGCAGCGCAGATTTATCTAATGTGCAGAGTGCACCAGATTATTGAATAGCGGCGCGCGGTCTGGTGCACCCTGCATGCGCCGATAACTCTCACATTGAGTGCGCCATTTTTTTTTTTCTGGTGCGCTCAGTTTGATGGGTTTTACAAAAAATATTAACAAACCTCCTTTAAGTTTTGCCCCCCTCCTGCAGCGCCAATGTCTCATGTGTCTCATAGATTTAGATAATTGCTGCTGTGAACCATCTTTATTTATAAACCCCTAAAAGACGGTTCTTGCTGGAGACGAGTGTCAGCCTGTCAGTCACGGCCTGTAATTCGAGAATCTTTTTTCCGTAGCGTTCGGTATCCAGGATTTTTCCGCAGACGGCCTATAATTTACATTGATATTGCTGCATGAGGGGTAATTTACAGCATAGACATATCATGTACTAAACGGTGGGTAAAAAAAAATCAATTATCTTCTACAAAAAAAGTAACCTTTAAATTGTCACGAGTGCTCCTGCACCTTGTCTCGGGTCACAGGCGCACCCGTGTATCCCCGATTCGAGGTACCTCAGTGCGGCAGATGTAGGGTTACTCACCCATCCACGCTCCAGCCATGGCTCCTGTGGTCCGGCGCGCGTGTCCTTGCCTCCCAGTGCGCATGCGCCGGCTTTGTGGAATTGAAAGTGCGCTGGTCCATCGCTACCCTGATATGTGGCCTGCCTCTTCCTATGTCCCCTGCCAGATCTTTGTGCCCTGTTGCCTGAGAGAAAACTTTATATTGAGACTATTGTGACCTATCCGTTGTGACCTCTTCTCCATTTCCTGACCTCGATTCTCTGCCGCCTGCCTTGACCTTCTGCTACGTCCCGACTCTGATCCTGTTCTGCCTGTCCTGACCTCCTGCCTGACTACGACTACAAGAGCGACTTGGTGGTAACCGCCGCAGCAAGTTAATCCCGCTTTGCGGCCGGCTCTGGTGAATACCGGGTGCCACTTCGACTCCGCTCCCAGGCGTCAGCTTACGTCATCGTTTGCGACGGTTCAGTTGTTCCACCACCTCCGATCCTGACAGCTAAATGCTTAAAGGTTTTTCGCCTATAAACAAACCCTCTTTTGCTGAGATAGGTCTGTCAGATTAGCCAAATTCTGGTATTTTAGCAATTATTTGAGTTCAGTAGCGGGACCTGGCCACAAGTTTCCATTCTGCAACAGCACCTCCCCTGGAGAAATGAAGAACTGCACAATACCAACTGAATCCTATGTGGCCAATCTCAACTGCATTTAATAGATGAGAGAACCTTCCTCTATTAAAGGGGTTTTCCAGCCTCAGAATGATGAGAATAGACATGGGTCGTTCGCAAACGAGCCGGCACAAAGAGCCGGCTCTTGTTCTTCAACAACCTGAGCCGGCTCCTGAGCAGCTCACTAAACCCTGCCCCTAAATGACCTGATTGCCTCACTAAACCCTGCCCCTAAATGGCTCAACACGCCCCCTTTAACCCGATAAAATCGGGATAAAAGTGGTGTGATGTGGGGTGACTGACTGGCCTATATATTTAATAGGGAGCCGTTGAGTAGCCAGAAGAGCCGACTCTTCTTGGTGAGCGGAGCCTAATTAGCCAGCTCACTAAGAAGAGCCGGAATTCCCATCACTACTAAAAGGGGGGTATAACACAATAAAAATCTGCAGTTACCACTTCCTACTACTCTGGTAGCATCCTACTTCCTGTGTGTCTGCCGCTGCCCACAGGAAACACTAGGGAAAGCCAATCAGTGGCAGAGGCTGGTCATCACATCAGGGTCATGGACTTTAGGTCTCAGACTATGGAAAGTTTCGGGGGGGGCTATCCAATGAATTTTAGAGGAATGAGCTTTGGAAAGCTGGGTTACACTCCCCAGAAAGCCGAATCTGTGAATTATAGAGACCAGACGGGTGATCAGTCCTACTGGGTCCACTCCAGCAGGAATTCCAGACTATGAATTTAGTAACAAACCAATAACCACATTACATTTATCGGTTTATTAAAGGACATCTACCACCAGGATGAAGGATTGTAAACTAAGCACACTTACATACTTGTGTGTGTCCTCTTTCAGGATCTGCTCTTCACTTAGCTTTTTATGCCCTGGTTTTTACAAAAAAGGGTTACAAAATTATTCAAATGAGTCTTTGGGGCTCCAGGCTCCATAGGTGTTAATGGAGCCTGGAGCCCCTTAGGCTGATTTGCATAATCGCAAAGCCTTTTTTTTTTCTTTAAAACCAGGGCATAAGAAGCCTAAAGAAGAGCAGATCCTGCAAGAGGGGGCACATACCAGTATGTCAGTGTGCTTGGTTTACAATCCTTCATCCTGGTGGTAGATTTCCTTTAAAGGATCAGGGGAGTGGGAACAGGTGAGTACGGTTTTATTATATCACCAATCCCAAACAGACCCCCCGCCAACATAAATTTACATCAATGTAAAACCCCTTTAACTCCCTCCCTAGATTTATAATCATAGTCCGGATGTCCAGGAACATGAATCCAGATTCCGATTCAGTCCCATCCGACTCGACTGCTTTTGATTGGTTGGACAAGACTTACAGTAACCTATTAGACTAATCCAAAAGTCAGTAAAAAAAAACAAAACCTGAGGGTCCTGGAGTTATACTCCCCCCCAACCCCAACACCGCCCCCCCCCCCCCGTTCCGAAAAATCATTAATACATCGATAATGTTGGAGTTCTGTAGATCTCCAGCCTCCGCTATGGATATACAGGCAGTCCCCGGGTTACATACAAGATAGGGTCTGGAGGTTTGTTCTTAAGTTGAATTTGTATGTAAGTCGAAACTGTATATTTTATAATGGAAGTTCTAGACAATTTTTTTTCTTTTGCCCCAGTGACAATTGGAGTTTCAAAATTTTTGGTGTAATTGGACCAAGAATTATCAATAAAGCTTCATTACAGGCATCTTACAGCTGATCATTGCAGTCTGGGACTATAGTAAAGCATCCAGAGAGCTTCACCAGAGGTCACAGTGGGCAGAGGGGTCCGTCTGTAACTATGGGTTGTCTGTAAGTCGGGTGTCCTTAAGTAGGGGACCGCCTGTATAATAAGGCGAGCATGTTTTGAGTGGGCGGGTGTATACGGAGGGTGTATGAGATGCGCTGGCACTCGCCCATTTTAAAGGTCTTGGGAGATGTAGAGGGTGTTAATAGTTTTTTTTTTGGGTGAATAATGGATTATATGCAAGAAGTTGTCTAAAGAAATCTTCAAGGGAGGAAACCTATTTGATCTGCAATAATTAAACTGGCAGAGAAGGCGAGGGAGCCGCCGAGGAATTATCTAGGGCAAGTTTTTTTTTATGCTATTTAAAAGAAAAAAAAATAGAAAAACAACATTTTTTTTTTCAGGCCAGAAACTGCAAGTCTAGAATCTGTTATCAGAATACTAAGGCTATAGATGCTACTTAGGGGTCAGCGCCAATTTTGAGCAATTTGGAATGATATTAGACTAGAAATAGAGATCTTTCACCCCTAAAATACAGCGCGACTCTTGTGGTTATGTCCGGTATTGCACTGTCTTGAATGGGACTGAGCTGCAATACCAAACACAACCTTTGAGAAAGAGTGGCACTGTTTGGAAAGAAGATAGGAGAACCTATTTTTTAATACGTGCATTATGGTAATTTTTCTTTTTTTTGGGCTGAGAAATATGCATTTCCTGACCTCAATATGTAGCGGTGAGCTTTTATAGATAGCCCCCCAAAAAAATCTGAAAATGAAGATAATGAAAACATGGAGCAGTATTTCGATAATATCCGTTGCTTCTTTATTTGACAGCACTCCGTGTGGCTTGGCATGGTACTGCAAGTAAAATATTTCATTTCTTTAAGGGGAACCTGTCACCAGGTGACCCATTTTTAGCACTCCCCCCAGTCCCCACAGAGCATAGTACATACTATAGGTATTATTATAGGTTATTATTATAGGTTTTACAGAAAAAAAGATATGTTAGATTGTACTTTTCATTAGCATCTGTTTTGGGACTAGGCAGTTGCCCACTGGGAGGGGCTGGAAAGGAGCAGTTCACCCACCCCACCCCCACCCTTGGGAAACAGCTAATCCATGTGACCCATCACTGGGTTTAGCAACGCCCCCTGCTCCTCTACAGCCAATCCCGAGGGAGGGGAGTTATTCATATAGTTGAAAAGGTCACATGTTTCCCAAGGGTGGGGGGGGGGGAACTGCTCCTTTCCAGCCCCTCCCAGTGGGCAACTGCCTAGTCACACAGCAGATGCTAATGAAAGGTACAATATAACATATATTTTTTTCTGTAAAACCAATTTTTAATACAAAAACACTTTAGCAGTGTATGTACTATGCTCTGGGGGACTGGGGGAGTGCTAAAAATGGGTCTCCTGGTGACAGGTTCCCTTTAAGGTAGATCCGGTGGCAGGTTCCTCTAATCTGTAGCAGGATAGCTCCTTTTTAGTGCTAATCCTTTAGTCCCCCAAATCTTTTAGAATTTTTAATGGCCCTTATATGCAAATTTACTAAAGATTCTACTGGGGAGTGGAGTAACCGGATCTGAGGCTACACAACGCGTCTACTTCATACCCCAGTAACTTCTTCCCTTCCGCTTACCATTACATCTTCAGCGCGCGCACACTCGCCAGCCAAGCATGCGCAGAACCAGGCTCCCCGAACGTGTGCGCACAGCTCCACGTAGCTGCGCGCTGAAGATGGTTTGGTAGGTGGATCGCAAGAAGCTACTGGGGCGTGAAGTAGACATGCCGTGTAGCCTCAGCTCTGGATACTCCCCGCCCCAGTAGCCTCTTTAGTAAATTTGCATAAAAAATTCTAAAAGATTTGGGGGACCAAAGGTTTATCCCTGAAAAGAGGGCTATCCTGCTACAGATTAGAGGCACCTGCCACTTGATCTACCTTAATAGGTAGATCCTTGGTGGCAGGGACGTAACTTTAGGGGGAGGAGAGGTTGCGATTGCACCTGGGCCCAAGAGGTTTAGGGGGCCCTTATGGTGACACTTTCCCATATGAGAAGACTATTACTATAAACCATACCATATAGTCTGGCATAGTCTTTGCACTGGGGCCCGTCAGTTTCTAGTTACGCCACTGCTTGGTGGTGTATTTCCTTTAAAGGGCACCTACCAACACGAATCTACCTATAAAGGTAGATCGGGTGGTAGGTGGATGTCAGGGACGGGAGGATAGCTCTTTTTAGAGCTAATCCTCACGTTTCCGCTAACTTTTGGTACACTTTATTCCTCTAATATGTAAATTTCGTTATGCGGCTACTGGGGCGTGGAGTAGCCGGGCACGAGGCTACACAGCGCGGCTACTCCACGCCCCAGTAGCCACATTACTCCTCCTACCCTGTTGCGTGCGGCGCACAGCTCCTCGTAGCTGCGCGCCCTCGTCTGACAAGCCGGCTACTGCTCAGCCGCAAGAGGGTAGGAGGAGTAATGTGGCTACTGGGGCGTGGAGTAGCCGCGCCGTGTAGCCTCGTGCCGGCTACTCCACGCCCCAGTAGCTGCATAACGAAATTTACATATTAGTTCCATAAAGTGTACCAAAAGTTAGCGGGGACGTGAGGACTAGCTCTAAAAAGAGCTATCCTACCGTCCCTGACATCCACCTACCACCCGATCTACCTTTATAGGTAGAATCGTGGTGGTAGGTGCCCTTTAAGTGTCCAACTCAATCTAAATTATAGATATTTCATAAAAATTCCTTTAAAAAGCAACCCAAGGCCCGAAGGGGTTGGTGGTTTTATGTAAAAGAACCCATTACCCTAAGCAGGCCATGGAGAGCTGGGCTCCTGCCCCATAGAGATGGTGATATTCACACTTTGGGGATATTTGCCGCAGATGATGGAGCAAGTTGCATAAAAAATGAGCAGAAAAGGGTTTTTGGTACATTTATCAGAATATATGGAAATGTTTTTTTTCCCCAAAGCTGACATTTATGTTTTTTTTTTCACTTTGTGAACTCGGTCTCTCGCTTGGCATGAAACAGAATATGAAATGACTTCGGAGAGAAGAGGCTTTTAAGTCGCAAAAATGTAAATAAAAAAAAAAAAACGAGAATAATAGAAAAATATTTCACCGTCGAGAGGAGACGTTACATAATGCGGAGGACATAACATTCGGAGAAATCCTATTCACATGTAAATGATTTAGGTCATAATAATGGAACTAATGGAAGTCGTGTTACACGGATAAGCTAATGGAGGAGACATGTAGGAGGGGAGGGGGTCGTGAGTTTGATTATGACAAAAACATGTACATTGACTGACTAAGCATAATAAAAATTATTCTAATATATGTATGCAGCTGCATTGTAGACCTATGGGTCTCTATGGTAACAGACAACAAACAAAGCCTGTGTGTAGTCTGATTGTGCAGACGTTAATCCTCAAGCCTCAGTACAGACTGTCATATCTTCACCCTCTTCCTGCTCAAGAGATTGTAATGCACCTTCACAAAAGCGTAATGGGGGCCTCCATTGAGGTCTGTAAGCACACAGTGGGGATCATTTACATACCTGTCCCGATCCGAAATGTCCGTCAAGGATTCGGGTCTGCCGCGATTCACTTACATAGTGCGCCCGATTTCCTGCACGTGTCGCTTCCCCGCTGGGGTCCGCTGGAGTTCACCTTCTTCTTCCCGGTGCATGTGGGTGCTGATCTTGCGACACAATTCCGTTTTTAAATTCCGCGGTTTGTCCGAATACGTTGGGTTGTCCGATGGCCACGCCCCACGATTTTTGTCGCGGCACCGATGCGCCAAAATCCGATCGCGCGACACAATCCCCTGTGCGATTCAGCGCAGAACAGAAATAGTTGGGAAATCCGACAGAATCGCGGTCCGTGGGCCCTAAGTAAATGTGTCCCAGTGTGTGAACCCACCCTGACTGAAGTTCAATGGAGAGGGGAGTAGTGAGGAGCGCTCACACCCCTCCCTTTTCGACTAAGCCAGGATCCAGGATCACACAGCCATGTGAATTTAGCCTAAAGTGTTATAATAGGTAAGTGACCCACCGGTTATAGATTACCAGCCCTATAATTTCCCTACAAAGGTGTTCTGTTATTTTTCTGTCTGTTCACCTTGCTCTGACTATCTTGTTGACTCTATGATGACCCCAGTTTAATCTGACCTTGAATCTTTGTCACCCACCCTGACCTTGACCTGTCAGCTTCTCTAGCCCTAACCTTGGCTTATTCCTGACCACTCTCTGTCTGACTCCTTTGTTGCCTTACACCAGTTTCTCTTCTTCCAACTGATCCAGGTTCCCCCAGTACTGGGACTACTCTTATATGTTACATTTTCACGTGACTCTCTAAAACAATAATGGGGCGCATTTACTTACCTGTCCCGTCGCAATCCCCGCTGTGCGTTGTCCGAAGAGGATTCGGGTCTGCCGCGATTCACTAAGATCATTCATCCAATTTCCTGCATCCGTCGCTTCCCCGCTGAGGTCCGTTGGAGTTCACCTTCTTCTTCCGGGTGCATGTAAGTGCTGATCTTGCGACACAATTTCGTTTTTGTGGTTTGTCTGAATCAGTCGGGTTGTCCGGCGTCCATGCCCCCCCGATTTGTGTCGTATGCAAGCCGGTGCCGATGCGCCACAATCCGATCGTGTGCACCAAAAACCTGGGGCGATTCAGGGCAAAACGGTAAAAAGTCTGGAAACCCGATGGAAATGCGCTGTTCGGACCCTTAGTATATGTGCCCCAATGAGCAGATTCCTGTTCAAGAGCCAAAAGGTTAAAAACTGGCTGGGTAACTTTGGTAGCAACCCAAAGCCAAATCGAATAAGTGGCACAGAGAATACAAAATTTTCTACAACTCACTTAAGTTAAAGGTGCAAACAAGGCCCAACATGGCACTGTAATTGATTTAGGAGACATTTTGGACCTACAAGGCTCCCTTCGGGCCTGTTAACCAATGACTTGTCCCTCATCCAATAACCTTGTATAAACTACACGGATCATTGATATCTTGCCATCATTGCATCTCTAACAACCACTTGATTTCTCTTGCAGAATAACTATAGTGCCTAAAGATGGAAGAAGATGATCACCCAGGTGGAAGCCCCGAGCCTGAAACGCCAATCAAGACTGAAGAAGGAATAGCGGAGGACGAAATTTATGAAATTTTTACAAAACAAAGGGGTTGGCGTAAAAGACTCTCACAGTCATCGGGATGTACTTTCTAACTGTTTGTAAGCAATATTTTTATCTCTAGCGTGAGAAGACTAATTTTTAAAATGGACTGTCAACAAGGAGTAGATGGACTATGTAGCTCGCCCTCGAAGTCATACATGATGTAGACAGGAAACGGTGGACACCTTGCGTAATAGCAATGGCGGGCAGTGGATAGTCTGCCTTAAGTGTTCATATGTTGTCCAGTACATAGTCTAAGTGTCAGGTGTATAGGTAGGAGCTGGCCACCGGTCACTACCAAAAAGTTGTAAGAGGCAACACGAAGAACCCCCTGGTGTACATTATAAGGGTTCTACGTAGCACATACTTCTAGGACCATCTATAACATTCTTATAATCTATAATAGGTAGACTCTCTTGTTTTATGAAACATAAGTGCTTCAATACACCCCCATCACTGGCCTTCCACAACCTACCGTGTAGACCAAAAATCTCTTCGGGAGGGTCTACGTAGTTTGACGTCAGTTGTGTATCATTGAGTATAGATGACCTCCTGCAGAAGAAATTCCACTTCACTTTGGTGACATGTGACTTTAAATACTTTCAGGATTGGATATGTGATATATTTGGACTGTCTGACTTCTAATTGGTGGATATGGTTTACGACACATGATAGGTGGAGGATCTGTTATCGGTTTTGGGAATTTTGCATCAGTTTAGGTTCCTCATGTCCAGAAGCCTAGTAGAAACCCGATAAAGCCATAAGGTGTGAACCCATTAATAAAAATGGAATTCCATCTTAAAGGGAACCTCTCAGTATGTTTGGGCTCACTAAACTGCAAGAAGGTTATGTTAGAAGTATCAGTGTAGGGTCCACCAAAATACGTTAGAAGTATCAATGTAGGGTCCACCAAAATACGTTAGAAGTATCAGTGGAGGTTCCACCAAAATATGTTAGAAGTATCAGTGTAGGTTCCACCAAAATAGGTTAGAAGTATCAGTGTAGGTTCCACCAAAATATATTAGAAGTATTGGTGTAGGTTCCACCAAAATATGTTAGAAGTATCAGTGTAGGTTCCACCAAAATACGTTAAAAGTATCAGTGTAGGTTCCACCAAAATAGGTTAGAAGTATCTGTAGGTTCAGGTTAGAGTACTGAAATTGCATCCACCAGTAGGATCACACAACCAGACCTGTTTCGGAAAGGTGATTTTAGAGATTCACTTCTTCTACAGAACCATACCTATGGGTCAGGGGTCTACTTTTGGTTTGGATATCCTTGGTTCCTGCTGACCATGTCAAGTGAAATTGCATCAACTTGTTACACATTATTGTACCAATTTAGGTAGAACTTTCCTTGATGAGCATGAATTCAAGCATGAGTGAAGGTATGGAGACCATCTAATGTCCCAATGAGCAGGGTTGTTGCAGGAAAAGGAGTCTCAAAAATATCTGCATGGATTTAAGCATGGTTTGGGTCAACAGTGGTGGATTTTACCTAACCAAAAGTAGATTGTATACCAATGTATATGAGGTACATGGTTCTTCCAAGGACATAGTCCATGTGGTAGAATAAAGACCATGGTGCAAAGAAGACTATCGGCCACTCCCGTCTGAGATGGTGTTCCAGGTAGTCCTTAGGGGGCACATGCCCCTGAGGTTTCCAAAAATAAGCCACCTCTTACCATAGGGGTCCAGTTCTTTGGGATTCCACCAACCTAATATTAACCCTACAGGGTAAAGTTATGGAACAATTTATAGTTGATAACTTGGAGGAGTGACAGTCGGCCAAAAAAAGTCTCAGTGGTCAAAAATGAGTGTTTTTTCGAAACATCTTTAGGGTTCCTCAGCCACTTCTCTCAAGAATAATATCTCGAAAACTACTTACCTTCTTACATCTGCGCTTCTCTATTGTACAAAACCACAAGTGCCCTATTTATCTATCTACCTACCAACCAATCTCTGTGGGTATCCCTACTTTGAACCCATAACTAGGGCTTCCCTCTGGTACAGGTCTGGGGTCAAGTTCCTAGAAGCTAGTGAGGACACTTCTCACATGAAGGCCCAAGAACAATTGTTCCTCCAGATATTTTTGATGTTTATGGAATCTTACCAGTAAATTGGTCTCTAGAATCTGATTGGTTACTGTGGGAACCCCCGTTCTTCATCATTTTTCACAAGTTTTTTTTAAAAAAAATATCTCCATATGTTTTTTTCATTCAGAAACAACAATAAAAGACGAAATATTCCAAGACTTCTTGTAACCACTTACAAACACGAAACAGTCTTGGAAAAATTCCTCATGTTTTATTGCGTTTTGGTGCTGGAAAATGCTAGATAATTTTACAAGTCTCCCTTGGCTCCGGCTAAACCTCGTAAAAGCGAGGAGTTCATCGGATTGACAAGTGACTCACGCAAAGTCAAATATCAAAAATAATATACTAAGCTAGGAAATAAAACTGGAATAAATAGGAGTATTAGCAATAAGATTACGTGGAATAAGCTGACACACATTTATAGTATTAACAGTAATATTTTTCAAAAAAATTTAAAGGGATATTTGAAATTTTGTTATTAAAGCCCCCGGATATGAGCTGATTAAAGGGTAACTGTTGCTGATGAAAAGTTGCACTCTACAGGGGGCTCAAAAACAAGTGTTTAGTTTTCCTACAGTGCCCCCGCAGTATAAATGGAGTATTACACTCAAATTAAATTCATAACTGATAAAGGTTTTATGTTAAAAACTATTTAAAAAAAAAAGTAATTCTACATATTTCATAACTATTAGCTTGTCTATTTTTGAAAAAAAATATTAAAAAAAACTTTTGGTAAACTTTATTCCCTTAATATGTAAATTTTGTTATGCGGCTACTGGGGCGTGGAGTAGCCGGGCACGAGGCTACACGTTGCGGCTACTCCACGCCCCAGAAGCCACTTTACTCCTCCTACCCTGTTGTGTGCGACGCGTAGCTCCTCATAGCTGCGCAACCTCGTCCGACAAGCCGGAGTTCTGCTCATGCGCAGAACGCAGGCCCCCGGCAGAGCAGCCATAGCTCCGAGGCCGGAGCTACTGCGCATGCACAGAACTCCGGCTTGTCGGTTGAGGGCCGCACACAACAGGGTAGGAGGAGTAACGTGGCTACTGGGGCATGGAGTAGCCGCACCATGTAGCCTCAGATGCGGCTACTCCACTCCCCAGTAGCCGCGTAACAAAATTTACATATTAGAGGAATAAAGTGTACCAAAAGTTAGCGGGGACATGAGGATTAGCTCTAAAAAGAGCTATCCTCACGTCCCTTACATCCACCTACCACCCGATCTACCTTTATAGGTAGAATCGTGGTGGTAGGTTCCCTTTAAGTAGGGGACTGCCTGTATTACACAAATATGAAGCTAAACTGCAATACCACGTACAACCTGTGCATAACAGTGGAGCTGGCATGGTTTTTTTAAGTTTTAAAAAAAAATTTTTAATACTTTTAGTTAGCACCCTAAATCTGACCCAAAGGGGGAAAATAATGGGTCCTTCTGGGCGCCATAATATTAGCTTCTGGGGACCCATCTATTCGATGTACTCTGAACCTTTTAGGTCTAAAAGCTTTCGATGCAATCCTAATTGCTGACATTTACAATCCTCGTAAGTCAAAAAGCAAACGCCCCTCCACCTCGTAGCGCAAAAAGCAAACGCCCCTCCACCTCGTAAGTCAAAAAGCGAACGCCCCTCCGCCTCCTAAGTCAAAAAGCAAACGCCCCTCCACCTCGTAAGTCAAAAAGCGAACGCCCCTCCACCTCGTAAGTCAAAAAGCAAACGCCCCTCCACCTCGTAGCTCAAAAAACGAACGCCCCTCCACCTCGTAAGTCAAAAAGCAAACACCCCTCCACCTCGTAGCTCAAAAAGCGAACGCCCCTCCACCTCCTAAGTCAAAAAGCGAACGCCCCTCCACCTCCTAAGTCAAAAAGCGAACGCCCCTCCACCTCCTAAGTCAAAAAGCGAACGCCCCTCCACCTCCTAAGTCAAAAAGCGAACGCCCCTCCACCTCCTAAGTCAAAAAGCGAACGCCCCTCCACCTCCTAAGTCAAAAAGCGAACGCCCCTCCACCTCGTAAGTCAAAAAGCAAACGCCCCTCCACCTCATAGCTCAAAAAGCGAACGCCCCTCCACCTCGTAAGTCAAAACACAAACCCTCCTCCATCCCAGACCTGACTAATGATGAAATGAAGAACGTGAGTAAAAAAAAGAAGAAATTTATCGATTTTTTTTTTCTTGGACAAAAATCCAAGCTCGAAAAACACCCCCAAAAAACCTGCCTTCCCTCCGATATGAAAAATCCCGTCTTTTCCCGGCTATGTATGATTAACAGGCGCCACTTTAAAGGAGAGAAATCCGTCTGTTCCAAATCCAACATTACAGCATGTGCCGAGCTCCGAGCCAGGAAAATGAGTTTCTCAGAAATGAAGGATTTTAACAATATTTATATATTTTTTTATTGGTTGGAGATGGGAAGTGAGGAAGGAGGCCATGCCACGGGGGGGGGGGGGGGGGGGCGGCTTCACGCGGCTGGTATGGTGCCCATCCAGATCAGCTGTTTCCCCCGACCCGTCCTTCTTCTGACTAAGGCGCAGAAGCCATTCCCCATCTATGTCTACCATAGGAAACCATTGATCCTTCGTGACCCGGTCGTTTTGGATCAATAAATCGATAGTTTATCTTAAGGATTAGTGGGGGTCCGACACCCAGTCACCTCTTTCAATCGGCACCAGAACTTATATGAGCACTGCACCCCCTTTACAATTTAACATCAAATTTCTTTATGGACAGTGTACAGTATTTTTCGGATTATAAGGCGCACCGGATTATAAGGCGCCCCATCAACAGATGCCTGCTAAAGCGTCTAGGTTCATATATAAGGCGCACCGGATTATAAGGCGCCCTATCAATAGATGCCTGCTAATACGTCTAGGTTTATATATAAGGTGCACCTGATTATGAGGCGCACCATCAATAGATGCCTACTAAAGCGTCTAGGTTCATATATAAGGCGCACCGGATTATAAGGCGCACTGGATTATGAGGCGCACCATCAATAGATGCCTGCTAAAGCGTCTAGGTTCATATATAAGGCACACCGGATTATAAGGCGCACCTTTGATTTTTTGGGCACCTTATAGTCCAAAACATACGGTACATATAGTAGCATCATCCTATTAAAAGAAGACACACCCAACTCCCCCCCCCCCCCCCCCCCCCGGTGCAATTGCGACACAATCCGATCGCGCACAACACAATCCCCGGAGCAATCCGGAAAAGTCGGGAAACCCGACATAAATGCGGCCGCGGGACCCTAAGTAAATAAGCCCCGATGTCTCTTGCTTTGAAGGACCTGTCCCATAAAACACAGGCGATCCTCTAATTTGTGTTAAACTCTGTGTAATATTCTATTTGCCCTGCGGGGGAGCTGTAGGAAAACTGAACACTTACTGTAAGATTCCCTCACAGAGGATTGATGGTGTCTTCAGGTCATGACTACGCTTTTGGCCCACCTTTAGTGTGATGTCATGAACCAGAGGCAGATTTAGTATTTTTGGTGCCCCACAAGGTCTCGTAGTAGTTATCCCCATAGAATAGACTTTATAATGAAGCAATACTGACAAACATCCCATAGAACAAGCAATATATAAACCCGGAGCGGGCGCCATCTTATTATTATGTGGAGTAAATCCGCTTATCTACAGGACGGTCATGTAATGCCTCATTACAGCGCTAACGTGTCCAGCACTCCCTGCCAGGCCGCGGGATTATCTGCCAGGATTATACAGATTACTGGAATATTTCAACAATTACATTTATTTGCAGTCCACTTCATACTCAGCCGCATTCATTCCTTCATAGCGGGGGGCGGAGAGGGATTACGGGGGCGCACATGACATAGATGCTACACTATTCAGTGTGTACACCTGTATGCAGGAAGAATGTTATAGAGCAGGAGGAGTTGAGTATATTGTACACAGTGTCCTATGTGCAGGCAGCATGTTATAGAGCAGGAGGAGCTGAGCAGATTGTACATAGTGTCCTATCTGCAGGCAGCATGTTATAGAGCAGGAGGAGCTGAGCAGATTGTACACAGTGTCCTATCTGCAGGCAGCATGTTATAGAGCAGGAGGAGCTGAGCAGATTATACATAGTGTCCTATCTGCAGGCAGCATGCTATAGAGTAGGAGGAGCGAAGCAGATTGTACTTTGTGTCCTATCTGCAGGCAGCATGTTATAGAGCAGGAGGAGCTGTGCAGATTGTGCATAATGTCCTATCTGCAGGCAGAATGTTATAGAGCAGGAGGAGCTGTGCAGATTATTCATAGTGTCCTATCTGCAGGCAGCATGTAATAGAGCAGGAAGAGCTGAGCAGATTGTGCATAGTGTCCTATCTGCCGGCAGCATATTATAGAACAGGAGGTGCTGTGCAGATTGTACATAGTTTCCTATCTGCAGGCGGCATGTTATAGAGCAGGAGGTGCTGTGCAGATTGTACATAGTGTCCTATCTGCAGGCTGCATGTTATAGAGCAGTAGGAGCTGAGCAGATTGTGCATAGTGTCCTATCTGCAGGCAGCATGTTATAGAGCAGGAGGAGCTGAGCAGATTGTACATAGTGTCCTATCTGCCGGCAGCATGTTATAGAGCAGGAGGAGCTGAGCAGATTGTACATAGTGTCCTATCTGCAGGCAGCATGTTATAGAGCAGGAGGAGCTGAGCACAGTGTACATAGTGTCCTATCTGCAGGCAGCATGTTATAGAGCAGGAGGAGCTGAGTAGATTGTGGATAAAGTTTTGATCAAGTAGTTACAAGCTATTTCTGACTCGTTCACGAAAAACCTGTATATGAATCTGCTCAGCTCCTCTTGCTCTAGTAGATTGTCATCTTGGTATCATCCCTTTAAGCCTATGGAGCCTATTTATAGAGTTTATACTATGGTGGGGGGGACTACTTTCAGAAACCTCACGGATTAACCAGAGCAGCCTGCCACCAGTAAGAGGTCCTTAGGGAATGTGAGAAGTGGACAACCCCTTTAATGGCAGGAGACAGACTACCCTACTCCATATTCATTCCTATCCAAAAATGAAGTATTTATGTTTCATGTGTAATAAACAGGGGGTTTTTTTGTAACTCAAATAAGTACCAAATACTGATATAGAAATAGTGTAAGTGATTTCATGCGCCTTTAAATCTTCCCCTTTAAGAGCCGCCATCTTGGAAACATGATCTAGTCACTGTAAATGATTTGCCATTGAACTCAGTCTCTCTTTTTAACCACCGTGTTGCTTTTAGATTCAACTTTATATGCTAAAAAAAAAAAAAAATTCTTGATATAACTTAATGAGGGTTAACGTTTTGGAAATCTTGCTAGCATTGACCACTAGGGGGCGCTTCACATGTGTTTCATCGACATATAGCCCTGATTTCAAGTTTACTGAGGGTCTGTTGAATAAAGGATACAGTTGTAGTGGTAAAAACTCAATTCTATCAAATGCATACAGTAAGCTCCCCCTAGTGGTGACTGCAGGCAGACAGAATTTTATTATTACACTTGTCCATTTCTACTCGTGTGATTCTTCTGGAGACATGTCGATCAGTACTGAGCTGTGTTCTGTACTCTGTGTGTCAGGGACCTTTCCCTCTGGGAATAGTGTGCTATACATGAGCAGTTTTATGCTTTCTTATTGTAAATGTGTATTGTAACGAAAAAAAAATGTACGTTTTTTTGGATTATTATATTATATTATCAGCAAATGAATCTTAGAAAGTAGAAACAAGTGGTCTGTGTCGTTATTACTTTCTCCGCATTTATTGGCATCACGTTTATATCGTATCGCATGGAATATTGGGGGTCATTTATCTTATTTGCCCTTTCTCTGCGCTCTTTTTGCGCCTTTTGTGAGTCTATTTTTTTGTCTCTCATTTTTTTTAAAAAAGGCGCAAATATTTGCGCAAAAGTATAATAAATCGGGCGCAAACATCTGTAAAGAGTAATGACAAATAGGGCGCAAAGACACACAGTGAATTGAGGCGTAACATTCCAAAAAAGCGTAAAATAGGCGCAAAATATCCATAACACAGAAAAAAAGAGCAAAAACACCAATGGGAGTAAAAGATAAATGACCCCCATGGTGAAGACTGGCTTGTTATTGTATAATTATTTGCACCCATATAGGAGCAAATCAATGTTAAAGGAAATCTACCACCAGGATGAAGGATTGTAAACCAAGCACACTGACATACTGGTGTGTGCCCCCTCTGGCAGGTTCAGCTTTTCTTTTAGCTTCTTAGGACCTTGTTTTTACAATAAAAAGGTTTCACAAATTATGCAAATGAGCCTCCGGGGCTCCAGACTCTATAGATGTCAATGAAGCTTGGAGCCCCGAAGGCTCATCTACATAATTTTTTTTTGTTTGTTTGTTTTTTTTGTTTTTTCTTAAAAACAAAGGCATACGAAGCTACCAAAAGAGCAGCTTCCGCCAGAGTGGGCAAGACCAGTATGTCAGTGTGCTTGGTTTACAATCCTTCATCCTGGTGGTAGATTTCCTTTAAATAAGGCGCAAACATCTGGAAGCCGGAGAAATACGGGACAAATTAGGCGCAAACCAGGAAACTGCTACACGAAGAACTCCAGCAAACTGCTGGAAAAAGGCGCAAAAAATTGCACAAATACCACAATGCGCTCAAAAAGTCTCTAAAATACAACCAAAAAAAGCGCATCACTAAAATAAATCTGCCACTATTTGTTTGCATTGCGTTTTAAAACACACTGCAAACACAACAGGAAAATGCAACTTAAAACACATCTACATTTTTGCCATCATAAATGTGTTTTGTGATGTTTTTTGTAAATGCCTGTTGCATTTGCAGTGTATTTATGTATTGTGTGAACGTGGGCCCCGAAAACCAATTTCACTGGTGGCTCCAATGACCCACAGTCCAACACTGTTATCAATAATGGTGGCTGTAGACATCTGTCTGCAGTGAGCTCCCCCTAGTGGTGAATGCCGGAAGCCTCTATGATGCCCATCTCTATATTACATTGGCCTCTCATTTTTATTGCTCCTAAAAACCTTTTTTTCAAATCTTTCTTTCTTCTTTTTTGAGAACTAATGAGCAGACGGTTATTTTTTTTCTCTTTCTGACAAGTCGATAACGTTTTGTGCGTTTGCTGTTCCATATTCATAGTTTGTCACTTTGGATATAAGTTCAGTAAAACCCGACTTGTCTCCCTCTGAAGACACATTAATATATGTTCCCAGCTATTTATACCCCCATCAGTCTGCGCAGAATGCAAGCAGAACAAGCAAACAACAAAAATACAGACGTTTTACCCCAAATTTGACACGAAATAATATCACAAATGTGCATTTTCAGCCTTTACAGCTTCAAGAATAAATCTTCCGTACAAGAATTTTCAGAATCGGGGATGTAAAGATTCACGGACCTCTGTGTAAAAGTTCAGGTTGTCCTCAAGCCATGAAAATGTCACCTGTCATGACTTTATCATGTAACCCATCCATCCAGTGTCGGACTGGCCCACCAGAGCATCAGAGAATCCTCCGGTGGGCCCCAAGTCTTAACACTTTATAATGGGCCCCAAAGGTCTTCATTTAGAAGTAAATGGAAAAAATTAATGGATATTATGATTACATATAGGAAGATTCCGATATTATAGATTATTAAATCGTTTTGATGATACATCCTACATGATATCATTTTTTATGGTATTTTATGGTTGAAGGGTGGGCCCTCAAGATCACCTCCTCTGGTAGTCCCAACACATGCCAATCCGACACTGCATCCATCTTCTTCTATCAGCAAGGTCCATTGCTAAGGTCTACCAAGGGTGAGAGAACCAAGATAGTGGAGACCTCTAGGTCAGAGTTATCTACTCTAGAGTGGAGATCACCTTGTCACACGAGGAAGAGGAGGCAAGAGCGGTAGAGAACTGAAGACATGGAGGTAATCAGTTAGAAGGTCCATACCTGGGCATCTCCACATCTTCCATCAGTGGAACAGTATGTGAACAGTATGATGAGTAGGAGTAGAAGCTACATATCCAAGCACCTCCACCAAACCTTCACTCATCAGCTCTTCCAGGCTCATCGTTATAATTTGACATCTCAGGTCCTCAACCACCTCACACGACACAACCATCAACCACCAAGAGCTTTCCCCATAAATTAATAATGTCCTTTATTGGTCCCTGGGGCAAAAAAAATTAGGTTCTAAGCCATGCAGTGGCCATTCAGGGTAGACAACCCTTATGTGGGAGAAGTGTGGCCACCAGGTTCCTCAGCCTTCCGGAAACACTTGACCGCTCTACAGTAGCAGGGTCAACCTTGACTTAGGTTCCTTAATGGACACCGGGGTGGGTATTCTCTCTCAGCTTCAAGAATAAATCTTCCGTACAAGAATTTTCAGAACCAGGGATGTAAAGATTCACGGACCTCTGTGAAAAAAGTTCAGATTGGGCTCCAAACAGGTTGTCCTCAAGCCACGAAAATGTGACCTGTCATAACTTTATCATGTAATCCATCCATGTACTACTATCAGCAAGGTTCATTGCTAAGGTCTACCTAGGGTGAGAGAACCAAGATAGTGGAGACCTCTAGGTCAGAGTTATCTACTCTAGGATGGAGATCACCTTGTCACAGGAGGAAGAGGAGGCAAGAGCAGTAGAACTGAAGACATGGAGGTAATCAGTTAGAAGGTCCATACCTGGACATCTCCACATCTTCCATCGGTGGAACAGTATGTGAACAGTATGATGAGTAGGAGTAGAAGCTACATATCCAAGCACCTCAACCAATCCTTCACTCATCAGCTCTTCCAGCTCATCCTTATAATTTGACATCTCAGGTAACCTTATCCTCAACCACCTCACACGACACAACCATCAACCACCAAGAGCTTTCCTCATAAATGTATAATGTCCTTTACTGGTCCCTGGGGCGAAAAAAATAGGTAGACAGTTCTAAGCCATGCAGTGGCCATTCAGGGTAGACAACCCTTTTGTGGGAGAAGTGTGGCCACCAGGTTCCTCAGCCTAACGGAAACACTTGACCGCTCTACAGTAGCAGGGTCAACCTTGACTTAGGTTCCTTAATGGACACCGGGGTGGGTATTATCTCGAAAAATAAAATCTCTGTCACTAGCACCAGCCTTTTCAGCTTCAAGAATAAATCTTCCGTACAAGAATTTTCCGAACCAGGGATGTAAAGATTCACGAACCTCTGTGCAAAAGTTCAGATTGGGCTCCAAACAGGTTGTCCTCAAGCCACGAAAATGTGACCTGTCATAACTTTATCATGTAATCCATCCATGTACTACTATCAGCTAGGTTTATTGCTAAGGTCTACCTAGGGTGAGAGAACCAAGATAGTGGAGACCTCTAGGTCAGAGTTATCTACTCTAGGATGGAGATCACCTTGTCACAGGAGGAAGAGGAGGCAAGAGCAGTAGAACTGAAGACATGTAGGTAATCAGTTAGAAGAGACACACGTGGGCATCTCCAGATCTTCCATCAGTGGCTGCTCCTGGTGTGAACAGTATGATGAGTAGGAGTAGAAGCTACATATCCAAGCACCTCCACCAATCCTTCACTCATCAGCTCTTCCAGGCTCATCCTTATAATTTGACATCTCAGGTCCTCAACCACCTCACACGACACAACCATCAACCACCAAGAGCTTTCCTCATAAATTAATAATGTCCTTTACTGGTCCATGGGGCGAAAAAAATTAGGTTCTAAGCCATGCAGTGGCCATTCAGGATACACAACTGGGAGTCCCACAATGTGGGAGAAGTATGGCCACCAGGTTCCTCAGCCTAACGGAAACACTTGACCGCTCTACAGTAGCAGGGTCAACCTTGACTTAGGTTCCTTAATGGACACCGGGGTGGGTATTCTCTCGAAAAATTTCTCTCTGTCACTAGCACCAGCATTTTTAGCTTCAAGAATAAATCTTCCGTACACGAATTTTCCGAACCAGGGATGTAAAGATTCATGGACCTCTGTGTAAAAGGTTCAGATCGGGCTCCACACAGGTTGTCCTCTGCCGATTAGTTTCTTATTACGTTTATATCCCAGGGGTGTGACAAGGTCAGAATAAAAGGTGGCGGATATTAACTTGGCGGCACTGAAGGCACAAATTCCTTTGTCTTTGAAAAGGATACAGTTTAGATTTCCACCAGTAACCAAAATATGGAGATGGTCAACAGAGGGAAGCTAAAGTAGTACGTTTCTTGAGAAGTTATTTCGACTAATAGTCGTTAAGACTAGAACCTAACAAGGACAAAATCTGTACGATCTTCGGACGCTCTTCTTAGGATCATCTGAGCTTCACATGCCACTAAAGCTCTCTTGTCATACTGTATCCAATATAACAACCTCGGACCTAACTATGGAGGTAACGGCATGGCTATATTGGGTGCAGGAGAAGCAGTCGCTACCAGGCGCTGAAGCCTGAGGAGCAGTATCATAAATGATAGGTTGGAGAACCCACTACTGGGTATGAGGAACTTCAAGTTACCTCCTTGTATGGAGTTGTGCGGTGATTACATCACTTGAAAGGAAATGTTTAGATGGAAGTCCTTTCAGAATTCTGTGGGAAGAGATGTAGTCAACAGGTTTCCCACCCAGTAAAACCCTTGCCCCCTCATAAGAGGTGCTTACAACCTTCACTTTTTCACTTACAGGACATTATAGTGGCAATCTAATTGGAAGTACTGGAAGGCCACCAATACCCGACCCTTGTGGTACCTTCTGGCTCAGATGGTCAAACAAAGGTTTGGGAGGGATCTTCTTCTGGAGAGGATCTTCTAAAAAATAGGCACGTTTGTGAACATTTGATGGGCATGGCCAACTCTCTATGCAGTAGGATAAAAATTGAACACAATCTCAGACTTTAATATACAAATAATAGTTTCCAAAAGTAAGATAATGGGGCAGATTTACTTACCCGGTCCATTCGCGATCCAGCGGCGCGTTCTCTGTGGAGGATTCGGGTCTTCCGGCGATTCACTAAGATAGTTCCCCCGATGTCCACTAGGTGTCGCTGCTGCGCTGTATTCCGTCGGGGTGCACTGGAGTTCACCAAGCCAGGCCGGGTGCAGGTAAGTGCGTGTCCAGCGACACATTTTTTTTTAAATACGGCGGTTTCCCCGATTTCCGTCGCGTGCATGCCGCCGCCGATGCAGCACAATCCGATCGCCAAAATTCCGGGGCAATTCAGGGAAAATCGGCGCAAAACGGTAAAATTTGGGTAACACGACGTAAAAACGCGATTTGGGCTCTTAGTAAATGACTCCCATTGTATTAGGCTTCATGAGCTTTAAAAACTTTTTAAGGTCGCTTTATATGCGTAGACCCTATGCATCGTCATAGACGCCATCTTACATGCACTGCTGGCAGGCAGCCATGGGGTCCTGATTGGACCTCGGGGCTGCCCCAGGGGAACGATCGGCGCCCCCTGAAGATGGCGCGGTGTTACACTGGGGTGTCAGCTGTTAGTTACAGCCAGCACCCTGTGCATCCCGATGCCGGTTCGGCTCAGATCTTGAACTGAACCGGCTCTGCGTCTGATATATCTGACCCGGAGCACTGTGCTCAGAGGTGGATATATCCGATGCAGAGTGCTAACAGGTTAAGAATCATCTCTGGATTTGGGCATAATATTTTCCTGTATGTATTTGGACAAGAAGACATGGTCCAACATGAGCAAGCTCAACCACAATCAGAGATGAACCCATAATACAAACCAAGCAATGCCTTGAGGTCCCAGAGATCAGGAGGCCTCACAATGACATTCTCATTAAAGGGATCTTGAGGCTCCAGAAGAACCAAACCTGCCATAAGTCCTCACTTATGGAGAAAGAAAAAATTTCTAAATAACTTTCCAGGAAAGAGGAAAACACTGTAGGTGTTCAGAAAGCTGATGAGGAGCCAGGGGACGGATCACCAGGGCCGGCATCTGTCTGAGAAAGTGAAATTATTTTGGCTCGGTCTTTTTTGGAACAGACTGCAAAGGAGAAATTTCGAGGCAGGAAAACGTACGAGTAGTCGATTTAAGAAATTCCAGATGTGAGAGGCTGAAAAACAGGATTAACTGCATAGTGATAGCAGACGGGCCGGGCACACTGATACCTCCTGCAATAATTAATATTCGGGAAAGAATAAAGTGAAATAAATCACAGCTGTTCAATTTTCAATAAGGATATGGCTTCATATTAAAGGGATGTGCGCTAAATAGGTTGGTGCATAAATCTGTTGCCCTTCAATCAATAAAAGTGCAGCTCAAATGTGGTTTAATCTACAGCTTTATGTTGGAATCAGTCGAGGGTTGAGTAATGCAAGCCCAAACCAATAAGCTGCTGGGGGTGGCGTCCAGGGGCTGTATCCCTGAAGTTGTACTGTTGTTGAGCTGGTATCCAGCCAGAGTCAGTACCCTGAACCCCGGTCTGAACTGGAACCTGTATCTGAGCCAGTATCCAGCCTGACCTTTGACCCTGAACCCCAACCTGGAAGCCTATATTCTGTCTGACCTGGAATGCTCTATCCTGCCCGATCTATTCCCAAACCTTGTATCGAGCATGATCCGAAACCCTGAACCTTGTATCCTGGCTGATCCAGAAACTCTTAATCCCAACCTGATCCAGAAACCTGAAAGTTGTGTCATTCCTGATCTGAAACCTGAACCTTGTATCCTGCCTGATCCAAAATCCTGAACCTTGTGTCCTGGTTGATCCAGGAAACCCTGAACCCAAACAGATCCAGAAACCCGAAAATTGTGTCTCACCTAATCTGAAACCTGAACCTTGTATCCTGCCTGATCCGAAATCCTGAACTTTGTATCCTGGTTGAACCAGAAACCCTGAGCCCCAACTTGATCGAGAAACTCCAAACTTGTGTCCTGCCTGATATGGAACCCTAAACCTGTACTCTGACCCCTGTTTTTGAGTCTGCACCCTGTCACTGATCCTATACCTCTAATCCCATGCCTTTAGCCTGATACCCATGATAATCTGAGTGAAGTAGCCCCCCCCCCCCACCACCACCACCACCTTGTTCAAATATAACAAAATTGGTGCCAAATGTTAATGCTGGTTTGTGCAGCAAAAATTTTCATTTGTGCTGCTCTCATTTTTAAGATATTAATAAAAGTTTCCACAGGTCATCAGAGCTCAAGCAGCCCCCCCCCCATATTGGCCAAATCAAACAAAACTGGTGCCAATTAATTCTGCTACTTTAGTGCTGGTTTGTGCTACTCAAATTTTTGTCTGCTTTTGTTTTGAAGATATTAAAGAAATTGTAAAGGGCAAAAGGTCAGCCAGTGAACCCCCACCCACCCACAAACCAAATCTAACAAAACTGGTGTCAAATGTTTGTGCTACATTTGTGCTGCTTTTTGCAGCAAAGATTATGATTGCTAGTTCCCTCTGGTGATCAAACCAAAAAAGTATCACTAGGTTTGTTGATCCTAAACACCTTAACTTATGTAAAAACCTAAAAATACCTAAAGGACTATAAGAGCAAATTGTTGGTGCACAAACCAGTACAAACGTAGCACAAACGTTTGACACCACTTTTGTTTGGTTCGGTTAATGTGGGTGGGCTAGGTGACCTTTTGACCTTTGCAATTTAATTAATATCTTCAAAACAAAAGAAGCACAAACAAAAATTTGAGCAGCACAAACGTAGCAGAATTGATTGGCACCAGTTTTGGTAATGTGGGGGGGCTGCTTAACCTCTGATGACCTCTGTAAACTTTTATTAATATCTTAAAAACGATAGCGCCACAAATGAAAATTTCTGCAAACCAGCACAAACGTTTGACACCAATTTAGTTAGATTTGAACAAGGTGGGGGGGGGGGGGGTCAACTTCACTCAGGTCTCATGATACCCTGACATTAAAGCTCAAATATTGATGATGACCTATTTAATGATCATCAGGTCAGTAAAGGGGCTGTTACTTATCCCGTGGCCGGGCTGAATGTAGGCCACACACACCATCACTAAAAAAATGGACCTGCATTTTTTTTCCAACCTTCTCTACTATACATAACTATGACAGTGTGAGTGCTGACAGGAGACTGTCCCTGGTGTCCAAAATTTTTGGAAACAAGTGTTTATATGGCAGTAAGTTATCATTTCCTAATATTTGTTTCTTGGAGACAACCTATTTTACAACTACATGTTCCTCTCTTACTATAAGCATTGCTCTCCAGACGTGGATGTTAAGCAGCGACTGTCGGTGTCTAGATAAAAACACGGAAATCAGTGGATCTGGCCGGGACGCTGCGAGGGATTGGAAAAGCTCAATCAGATCAATAAGCAGGCGCCAAGTTCATCTGCTGCTGAGGAGAGGAGGACGTATTACTTCCAAATCCAGTTAATAATTCCTCCGTCCTGCCCTATCCATTCTCCTCCGCGCCCTTCGTCAGGTCTTAATGGAATTGACGGAAGCAAAGACCTGACACATCAATAGGAATTAGACCCGGGCAGGAGACACATCAAAGTTATCAATTATGGAGGCTGCGGAGATGGTCTCACCACTATGGACCTTCACATGTCCTTGTCTTTATATCTAAGGTCTACGTGATAAAGTCAGATGTAGGAGCAAGAGCCACATCCAGCTCCTGGACTACTAGTGCACCAAAGTCTCCCAAACACAGAAGATTTTGATTTTTGAGACCTTTAGTAGTGGCAATCAAATAGGATGACCACCTCCTCTCAGAAACAACAAAAACACATAAAATGATCACCTATAAATACCAAAAGAGAGTAACCCTACCATGTACTGGGTAAATAATAAGGAACTTATTGCAGAAGGTAAATTACCTTATATACTCGAGTATAAGCCTAGTTTTTCAGCACAAAATTTGTGCTCAAAAACCCTAACTCGGCTTATACTCGAGTCAACTAAAAACATAAAGACAAAACTCACCTTTCTGACGTCACCCATAGGTCCTCTTCTGTCTGAGACAGTCTGAGACAGAAGAGGACCTATGGGGGACGTCGGAAAGATGAGTACAGTCTTATTTTTTTTCCTACTACAGGGGTTGGGCTGGCTATATACTACAGGGGCTGGGCAGGCTGTATGCTACAGGGGCTGGCAGACTATATACTGGGAGGCTGTAACCAATGCATTTCCCACCCTCGGCTTATACTCGAGTCAATAGGTTTTCCCAGTTTTTTGTGTTGAAATTAGGGGTCTCGGCTTATACTTGGGTCGGCTTATACTCGAGTATATACGGTACATGTTGCACATTGGTCTAGCAGCTTCAAGTACCATGACAAAAAAATTAAAAAAACACCTCCTTGTCGTTCCTAGTTCTTGTCGAGCCCTTCTACAAACCTGTACAAAAGGACCAAAATATTCTTCACTCTCACGTCTCAGACTTTTTCCTGTAATTATTATTGTTCCGTGTTTCCAGAAATGTCTTCCGAAATTTGAATTTAGATAAATTGGCCCCAAAACTGACAAGTTCTCTGCGAGACGATGACTAAAATTCCAGATCGGAAAAAAAAAAAAAAATCTTGTCCTTTCTATCCCTCGGAGGACAGATAGAAGGGAAATTATACTGACTGTGACTTTCCTACTAAACGTTATAGCAGGCCTCAAGATTTTTTTGTATACGTTTTAATTTCTGGTACAAACAAAATTTGGGAATTTTTACCAAACAAAAATGATCTGCTTTTGACTTTAAGGTCATGAAGGGTTCTAAACTTTGTTACATAAAATTGTTCTATGAACATGGGCAGGAATCAAGGGAATCCCTAGATCGAGGGGGCGGGGCTTTAATAGGGGGTGAAAAATCCTAAAGATATGTGGTGTAGTTGGCTTAAAGAGGACATTTTTCCACCTCTGCCAAGTCCAATGCTGTGCAACCCCTTATTGACATCTGGTTTAGTTGGAATTTTCTCTATGGCCCCCACCATTCTCGAACTATCACTTTCATAGTTTTGGAACCGTAATGGTCAGTTAGGCGGAGCCAGACCCGCCCACAGCACCAATTTTATTAAAGGGCACCTACCACCACGATTCTACCTATAAAGGTAGAATGGGTGGTAGGTGGATGAATGGGACGTGAGGATAGCCCTTTTTTGGGCCAATCCTCACGTCCCAGCTATCCTTTTGTAAACTTTAATGCTTGTATATGCTACTTTTTTTAAGTGGCTACTGGGGCGTGGATTAGCCGGACATGAGGCTACTAGTCGCGGCTACTCCACGCCCCAGTAGCCTCGTTCCTCCGCCTACCATGTCATCTTCGGCGCGCAGCTACTCGTCCAAATACCCTGCATTCTGCGCGTGCGCAGAACGCAGGCCTGCAGGTGCCCGGCCACAGCTTCGTGGCCGGCACTACTGCGCATGCGCAGAACACCGGGTACTCGAACGAGCGCGCGCAGCTACGAGGATTACATGGTAGGCGGAGGAACGAGGCTACTGGGGCGTGGAGTAGCAGCGACTAGTAGCCTCATGTCCGGCTACTCCACGCCCCAGTAGCCACTTAAAAAAATTAGCATATACAAGCATTAAAGTTTACAAAAGGATAGCCGGGACGTGAGGATTAGCCCAAAAAAGGGCTATCCTCACGTCCCATTCATCCACCTACCACCCGTTCTACCTTTATAGGTAGAATCTTGGTGGTAGGTCCCCTTTAATGAACATAACAAATAACAGTTTTATATATATATAACTTTTCCAGAATATTCTCCCGGTAGGAGGCCCTTGGAGCTACAAAAGCCATCACTGCCAATCTGTAGCCAATTTCCCCATTACCCCCAATTGCTACCACAAGTTCGGAGGCAATGTCTCACCCGGTGGATGGCTGAAAATATGTAATTTTTCCCACTCCTTGGTACACAAACTAACAGGAGCCCAAACAACCAGACCATAAATCCAGACCATCTAGACCATCAACCCTGTTCATACCCTTTTCCATATGACCACAAACTCCAACAACCCCCTAACCCACTATCGACACTGTCGCTCCAGCCATACATGCCCCTATCTATCTTAGGCCCTATTACCTCCAGCTCCCCCAAAAACACATAACAGCTGACCCCTCCTACCCACCAATGTGGTGGGTGGGCGGTCTTCGTCTTCTGCTTAATCCAAAATGACTTCTCTTCCTATCCTCCCTGTTCCTCTTATCACCTCCCACTAACAACTCTTCTCATTACTCCTCCTTACCTAGCTACTTGCCTCCACCCCCCATGCCGTGTCTTGATGGCTTCCCCTACCCTCCGTTCCGGGGTTCAGTCTCTCCCTGCTCTGGGAGTCAAGAAGAGGCTTCTTTCGGAAGACTCTGCTATAAAGCCCTGACTGGTGGAGGCTGCAGTGATAGGTGACTCCTATCTCCCTCCTGCATCTCTGGATCTTGGGGGTCTTCTTCACCTCTCTCCCCAAGACTCTTCTCCCACGATTGCAAAGTTTGGCTGAACGGCCACGTCGAAGAAGAGTTGTGGTCATCCCAAACTTCTTCCATTTAACGATTCTGGAGGCCACTGTGCTCTTAGGAACCTTCAAACCTGCGGAAATTCCTTCCTAACCACAATTACCTAAATTTGTACTTCACTTTCGAAGATCCCAATTGTGTATCAAGATAATATTATGTGACATAAGGAATGTGTGCAAATCTTCAGGTGAGAACCCTTTGGTAGATGTCTTCATAAACTTAACGAAAATGTGCAAAAATTCCGCAAATTTTTACTATCCTCTCGAATGAGCTGACAAAATGCTCGAGCCTTTATTTCCGCAGAATATAGCTGCTTTGTTGTGTACGTGACCTCACCCCTCTCAGATGTATCATGTGATAGGGCACTGAAGGTATCCCATAAAAAATGTCCACCTAAAAATTAGCCGAGCCCTGCGTCTGATCAAAGGGCCCCAGCCGGCTCCTCTGTGTTCCTCTTACATAAACACTACATGACTGATTCGATGGGGAGTGTCTGCCTGTTTATTTTGAATCAGGTTCAGAGGTACAAAAAAAAATGATACAATTTTTATTTTTTTTTCATCATACTTTTGTAGAACGCTATTTCTTAGTCTTGGAAGATTTCGGGTTTCTCAGGTTACTCGGAAGACATAACATTTGGGCGAAATGTGAGATTAGCTGAAGGGGGGAAAAATATTCCACTGGAGAGTGGATCTGCATAGAAAGGGTTAATACCAGAACTTTCTGCAGGTTGCTGAGCTCGGAAGGTCTGTCCATGGATTAAGAAAAGTAAAGGAACCTTTGGACAGTCACTAGTAGTAATGTGGGTCTAGACCTTGAGCCAGGATCTTTGAACCCATTGGGCGTCCAAACTAAGGATAAAGTTCCTGAAGAAACCTTTGCAGCAGAATGTTTAAGTCACACTCATGAACTGCCTGGTTCCCACCCATTTCCCAAAAAGGGTTGTCCACTTTATGGTGGGGTGTTGCAAGGTCCACCTCCTTTTTGAAATCAGGATGTGCCAGAAGCTATGACTGTCCTGAAACTTCCTGCCAGTTGGCACGTATGTTGATGTTAGGGTTGTAAGCAAAGTGGGTACAGACAAGATTACAAAAGGCAACTGGCCTGATGGTTACTGAATTCTCTCTTTTAGGGTTTATACAGCTAACCTATGGAACTGTACCATTCACTGGATGTCCACATGGTGGAGGACCCCCAAGTCCTAGTACAGAAGCAATAGTCACTTAGTATATATTTTGCTCCCAACCAGCAGTAGGGTCTCAGGTGGTGCCATGGTGCAGCACTAGGTCTCCTCACTGTAGTCGAGGCTACAGACTTCCTGACCACAATGAAATGTAGGATCACTCATCAAGGTCCGCTGGAAGGTCTTGTAGGACAAACTCTCAGCACCTCAAGGAAGTTGGCCAAACACTTGACCAGTTGAGCAGTTCTATCACCAAGCTAGGATCCCTTAGTCTTTGTGGTTCCAGGGCGATTCCATCCGGAATGTCCGACGACGATTCGGAGCTGCCGCGATTCACTTACAGCGCGCGCCCGATTTCTTAAATGTGTCGCTTCCCTGCTTAGGTCCGCCGCAGTTCACCATCTTCTTCCCGGTGCATGTGAGTGCTTGATCTTGTGACACAATTTGGATTTTAAATTCCGCAGTTTGTCCGAATCAGTTGGGTTGTCCGAGAGCCACGCCCCCCTGTGGGAAGCCGGCGCCAATGCGCCAAAATCTGATTGCATGAGCCAAAAACCCCTGTGCAATTCAGGGCAAATATTCTGGAAACCCAACGGAAATGCGTCCGACGAACCCTTAGTAAATGTGCGCCAATGTGCCATGGACTACTGGACTCTTTAATTGAGGTGCCAAGATTAGTGTATGCCCTTAATCGATATTGGGCAATATGAAGCCACTCTGCACTTGTTGGTGACTTTAGATACAGTGTAAATACTCCCCTATGGGGAGCTAACTGTATATGGTTGTTTATATTCAGGGAGCTCCCTCTAGTGGTGGCTACAAGTGGCCACTATAATAATCTCAATATTCTAGCCAGACTCCTCCAACAAGTCCCATAGGGGTCATATGCCCCACCTTCAAGATTGAGAAACATTTTTAATGCATCTTTGTACATATAAAGTAGGTTTTAGGATTTGTGTACATGTAATCCTCTGTCTTCGGTAAGCAAAATATGAATGAGAGTAGATATAACAATAGGATAGTGGCTGAAGCTGAAAATCAAACCAAGAACGCAGCCAAATTAGACTCTGCCAAGTGGGAAAGAGTCCAATGATCTATAATTATAAAAAGCCAATTAGTCTCCAAAGTAAGTAATGTTCCTCTGCTATTCCTCCTAGAATTGTATGAGTAAACTGATATTTGATATTTGGATATGTGAATGATTGGAGGAGTTGATTACAGTCTTATAGACGTAGAATGGATCAGAAGTGCGCATGCGCATCCCACATTACCTAACCTATATTCAGCTAATTTTACGTTATCCCCTATTCAATGGAAGGAGTATAACTGTCTGATGGATGAGGCTTGACTGCTTGGACCTTCACTGATCAAGAGAAAGGGAGTTGTCATGGGTGCTCCCGCGATCCGCGACATGTTCCTGCGTTACCAGTGTTCCTCTGTGTTCCTGCTGTCATCCCAGGTTCGGACTGTTTCCTGCATATGCTTTACCTTGGCTGCCACCACGGGCCTCATACCATCCCCCGCGGTGGTCCAGAGGGTCCATTGGCCCACAGACACCTCCCTCCGGACTCTTCCTATAGAGACTTTCCTCCCGGGTACTCCCAAGTACCTTCTTTTGACTGTGTGACTGTGACAGCATCAGGAACCAGGAGAGGTAAGTCCGGGCAGGGGGACGGGGACAGGAACACAGCTAGCATGGGTGTACCCGCGATCCGTGACCGGAATCCTTTGTATTCACTTATGAAAAGTGAAGATGGCCGCGCATGCGCTGCTGCACACTTCCCTTGGCACTCTAGTCAGACTGAACATGAGTTCTTTTGATTGATTGGAGTCCAGTGGACAAAGCCGGACACCCCTTTAAGTTAGCTAAGTTAATAAAGGGATGGTCCACAACTTCCCCTTCCCCCAAGGAAGATCTTCTTGCTGTAAATTGCTAACTTTCCAAGATTCTTGAGAATTTTTGAAGTTAAAACTTTTCGTGTGTTCCTTCTTTAACGCTCTCCGAGTCGTCTCCAGGTCTGCGCTCACAGATACATTGTACCCTGTTGTGAAACCTTTCCAGTGATTGATTCACAAGACTTTCTCTTGTCTCCTGGGAGAACATGATCCATTGCTGCTGGAGGTTGTTAAGCAGACAAAAATGATGGTAATAATTCACCGCGCCGAAATAACTCTCCGAGACTTTGGAGAGGTTGGTGGGGTCCCAGAAATCATTTAGGCTGTAGGATCAGTGAGTCAGGGTGAAGGATGGACTCATTCCTAGGTCTATTATTTACACTGTGGATAGAGTTTGATGCAGCGGAGTTGAGTTTGTCATATGGCACGACTCGCACCAATGTGATCAGTGTTTTCCAAAAAAAACCGAAAAACTACACCTAGTATTAGGCGGAGAGTTCTACCTTTGTGTTCCTAGCTGTCCGCAAACTGCTGAACTTTATGCTCTATGTATAGACTTTTCCTAATGCTATGAGTAGCGGTAATCTACAAATGGAAGGGGCTGTAAAGTCGTTAGATTGCAGGCGGCTTTGAGAACAGAAATCTGAGGACATCCGGAGGAGCTACAACCCCGAAATATAATGCTATTCATTCAGTTGATTGTATGCTGTTTCATCATGATGTTCGGGGTATAAATGATGCAGTTAGCTCTAAAGCTCCCTCTAGTGGCACCGGATTTTGTAGTATTTCATTCTTGTTAAGTGCAGCATGTTGAGAGCTCTTGTGTGAGTCCTACTTGGGGCAGCAAATGACTTAGAACTTCTTTCTCCAAACTTACTTGCAGAGTATCAGCATATCATAAGACCATCAGAAATATGTTTTCCGATGGTCTTAGGGACTGAGAAACTGCTGTAATTGGATAATCTAAAGTACATGCGTTTTTAAAACGCACGTAATTCTGATCTCGACTTTTGCCAGCATCCTCACACAGGAGAACAAGACTGTAGGGGCTACAGACAATCGGGCAGGTAAGTACTGTTGACCGTTGGCTACCCCCAGACAAAGACGTGAGAGCCGAAACACGTGTAGGGGCGTTGTCATCCCAAAGTTTCCAGGGGCATTGTCAGGATTCGGAGTGGATCCCCTGTACCACTGCGGACGATGGCGTAAGCCAACACCTGGGACCGGAGTCTACGTGGTACCCGGTTTTCACCAGAGCCCGGCGCAAAGCGGGTTGGACTTGTTGCGGCGTTCCACAGGCGGGCGACTTTGTCTGCGGTGGCGGCCAAGGGGAAGTACAAAATCGTAAGGCAAACTTGTGGTCGGGGACAGGGAGGAAGTCGAGACAGGCAGCACAGGATCGGAGTTGGGGACGTAGCGGAAGGTCAGGACCGGCAGCACAGGATCAGAGTCGGGGACGTAGCGGAAGGTCAGGACAGGCAGCACAGGATCAGAGGCAATAACGGAACCGGGGTCACAACGGAGATTCATAAACACAGCAAGCAACAGCTTTCTCAGAGGTACTAGGCACACAGATCTGGCGGGGAATGCTGGGAGGGGCCGGCTTTTATTCAATTTCCTGCAATTGGCCTGCACCAATTAGCAGTGCGCTGGACATTAAAATCTTCGAGCGCTGGCGTGTGCATGCCCTGGGATGCGGGGATGCGTGTGCTGGGCTGCTGGATCCGGAGCAGGAGCGCGGATGGGTAAGGAAGCAGGTAGGGGAGCTGGGCATTTAGTACAGAGCTAATATATAAATGATGTGGTGATTTGATGTTATATATTACACTTATTAGTTTCTGTTGAGGGCTCCAGGCTGACTTCTATGTATCGCTGCATTGTTTATAAATAAATAGATGCAGGGTATAGGGTATATGCAGCTAAAATTGTATAGACTCACATGAGTGATAGGCTTCTCTCTGTCAGCTCTTTCAAGCAGGAGGCTCACTAAACCCCGCCTCTAAATGGCTCGCCACGCCCCCTTTAACCTGAAAAAAGTGGTGTGTGGTATGGGGTGACTGACTGGCCTACGGCTCCCTATTATATATTTAATAGGGAGCTGTTCAGGAGCCAAAACAGCTAAGAGGAGCCGTACTTTCCATCACTAATACAGACTCATTTAAGTGATAGGTTTCTCCCTGTCAGCATTTTCAAGCAGGAGGCAGAATGAGCAGTGTGGTGCTACATCTTATAGGAAACACTAAACAATCTGCACACAGCACTCACAGATGGTATAGACAGTGTGAGTCAGGGGAGATTTATAACTCTGCAGCTAATAATTGTTCAGACTCGCATAAGTAATAGGTTTCTCTATGTCAGCGCTTACAAGCAGGAGGCAGGAATAGCAGTGTGATGCTACATCTTATAGGATACACTGGACATTCTGCACACAGAACAATCACTGATAGTATACACAGTGTGATTACAGGGGAGATGAATAACTCTGCAGCTAATAATTGTTCAGACTCACATAAGTAATAGGTTTCTCTCTGTCAGCGCTTACAAGCAGGAGGCAGGAATAGCAGTGTGATGCGACATCTTATAGGATACACTGAACATTCTGCACACAGAACAATCACTGATAGTATAGACCAGTGATGGCGAACCTTTTAGTGACTGAGTGCCCAAACTATAACTAAAATCCACTTATTTACCGCCAAGTGCCAAGATTTAAGCAGTAACTTATTGCTACCTGTTCTTCAACATCTATCAATTGTATCGCCCCCCCTGAGGACATCAATACAGTTGAAAAAAGGAGGGCACATTCAGATTATCATTGTAGCTTCTCACCAGGGTCTCTCTGTACAATAAGAATGTAGGGTCCAGCAGGAGGACCTGCAAAGATAATGCAGTTCTATCAACACCTTCTCACTTTTCCCCCAGTTCCAAACAGCCAATGAAGTGTCACTTTAAAATAGCGCTGATTGCAGCATCTCTTAAGTTGCCTGGGACTGCAGGAAGATTTGGTGAATTTGGTGCTGTTTGGTGATCTCTGTCTTGGGGTCAATGGCCTGAGTGCCCACAGAAAGGGCTCTGAGTGCCACCTCTGGCACCCGTGCCATAGGTTCGCCACCACTGGTATAGACAGTGTGAGTCAGGGGAGATTGATAAGTCTGCAGCTAGTGATTGTATGGACACGTCTAAGGTTTCTCCCTGACGGCTCTAACAAGCAGGAGGCATGGAAGAGCAACATGAAGAATGTATAGGATACACTGCATATAACAATTCCAGATATTATTTACTGTGTGAGTTTTATAACTCTATAGCTTGTCTATCACATACGTGACAGCAATGAGCAGAGATTGCTATTTGTTATTGCTATTTATTCTGCATTTTATCTTCAAAAAGGAAATTTCCCCGAGTGCTTCTATAACTTCATTAAGCCTAATCATATTCTATTATTTTACCCCAAAAACATGCGGTAAAGCAGGACCTGGATTGGTCCCAAAATAATAAGCCTTCCTGGTAAAGCTCACAATGTAGACGTGATTACACGTAGGATTAAGTGGATAGATGAACAGCCCTAAGCCGCGCGCTCTGCTGTTTACCAGGGATTACGCCTGCAATCAGCTCCTCCATTATCATCCGTCAGGCGACCGCCGTGTAATACACTCTATGACGACAACATAAACTCTCATTTATTCCGGCCGCAACCCGGATCCTACCAGAAGACAATACAGAGGATTATGGACGGATCCACAAGAGGGAACAGGGGACACAAAAATATCAGTCCAGAAGTTCTACATGGGAAGTCATATATCCACATAAGAACTACAGGCATACTACACACAGTGATGTCACAGTACAGGGATAATACACACAGTGATGTCACAGTACAGAGATAATACACACAGTGATGTCACAGTACAGGTATAATACACACAGTGATGTCACAGTACAGGGATAATACACACAGTGATGTCACAGTACAGGTATAATACACACAGTGATGTCACAGTACAGGGATAATACACACAGTGATGTCACAGTACAGGGATAACACACACAGTGATGTCACAGTACAGGGATAATACACACAGTGATGTCACAGTACAGGGATAATACACACAGTGATGTCACAGTACAGGGATAATACACACAGTGATGTCACAGTACAGGGATAATACACACAGTGATGTCACAGTACAGGGATAATAGACAAAGTGATGTCACAGTACAGGCATAATACACACAGTGATGTCACAGTACAGGGATAATACACACAGCGATGTCACAGTACAGGGATAATACACACAGTGATGTCACAGTACATGGATAATACACACAGTGATGTCACAGTACAGGGGTAATACACACAGTGATGTCACAGTACAGGGATAATACACACAGCGATGTCACAGTACAGGTATAATACACACAGCGATGTCACAGTACAGGGATAATACACACAGTGATGTCACAGTACAGGGATAATACACACAGTGATGTCACAGTACAGGGATAATACACACAGCGATGTCACAGTACAGGGATAATACACACAGTGATGTCACAGTACAGGGATAATACACACAGCGATGTCACAGTACAGGGATAATACACACAGCGATGTCACAGTAAGTGGATAATACACACAGTGATGTCACAGTACAGCGATAATACACACAGTAATGTCACAGTACAGGGATAATACACACAGTGATGTCACAGTACAGGGATAATACACACAGTGATGTCACAGTACAGGGATAATACACACAGTGATGTCACAGTACAGGGATAATACACACAGTGATGTCACAGTACAGGGATAATACACACAGCGATGTCACAGTACATGGATAATACACACAGTGATGTCACAGTACAGCGATAATACACAGTGATGTCACAGTACAGGGATAATACACACAGTTATGTCACAGTACAGGGATAATACACACAGTGATGTCACAGTACAGGGATAATACACACAGTGATGTCACAGTACAGGGATAATACACACAGTGATGTCACAGTACAGGGATAATACACACAGTGATGTCACAGTACAGGGATAATACACACAGCGATGTCACAGTACATGGATAATACACACAGTGATGTCACAGTACAGGGATAATACACACAGTGATGTCACAGTACAGGGATAATACACACAGCGATGTCACAGTACATGGATAATACACACAGTGATGTCACAGTACAGCGATAATACACACAGTAATGTCACAGTACAGGGATAATACACACAGTGATGTCACAGTACAGGGATAATACACACAGTGATGTCACAGTACAGGGATAATACACACAGTGATGTCACAGTACAGGGATAATACACACAGCGATGTCACAGTACATGGATAATACACACAGTGATGTCACAGTACAGCGATAATACACAGTGATGTCACAGTACAGGGATAATACACACAGTTATGTCACAGTACAGGGATAATACACACAGTGATGTCATAGTACAGGGATAATACACACAGTGATGTCACAGTACAGGGATAATACACACAGTGATGTCACAGTACAGGGATAATACACACAGTGATGTCACAGTACAGGGATAATACACACAGCGATGTCACAGTACATGGATAATATACACAGTGATGTCACAGTACAGCGATAATACACAGTGATGTCACAGTACAGGGGTAATACACACAGTGATGTCACAGTACAGGGATAATACACACAGCGATGTCACAGTACAGGTATAATACACACAGCGATGTCACAGTACAGGGATAATACACACAGTGATGTCACAGTACAGGGATAATACACACAGTGATGTCACAGTACAGGGATAATACACACAGTGATGTCACAGTACAGGGATAATACACACAGCGATGTCACAGTACAGGGATAATACACACAGCGATGTCACAGTACATGGATAATACACACAGCAATATCACAGTACAGGGATAATACACACAGTGATGTCACAGTACAGGGATAATACACACAGTGATATCACAGTATAAGGATAATACACACAGTGATGTCACAGTACCGGGGTAATACACACAGTGATGTCACAGTACAGGGATAATACACACAGTGATGTCACAGTACAGGATAATACACACAGTGATGTCACAGTACAGCGATAATACACACAGTAATGTCACAGTACAGGGATAATACACACAGTGATGTCACAGTACAGGGATAATACACACAGTGATGTCACAGTACAGGGATAATACACACAGTGATGTCACAGTACAGGGATAATACACACAGCGATGTCACAGTACATGGATAATACACACAGTGATGTCACAGTACAGCGATAATACACAGTGATGTCACAGTACAGGGGTAATACACACAGTGATGTCACAGTACAGGGATAATACACACAGCGATGTCACAGTACAGGGGATAATACACACAGTGATGTCACAGTACAGGGATAATACACACAGTAATATAACAGTACAGGGATAATACACACAGTGATGTCACAGTACAGGGATAATACACACAGTGATGTCACAGTACAGAGATAATACACACAGTGATGTCACAGTACAGGCATAATACACACAGTGATGTCACAGTACATGGATAATACACACAGTGATGTCACAGTACAGGGATAATACACACAGTGATGTCACAGTACAGGGATAATACACACAGTGATGTCACAGTACAGGGATAATACACACAGTGATGTCACAGTACAGAGATAATACACACAGTGATGTCACAGTACAGGGATAATACACACAGTGATGTCACAGTAAAGACATAATACACACAGTGATGTCACAGTACAGAGATAATACACACAGTGATGTCACAGTAAAGACATAATACACACAGTGATGTCACAGTACAGAGATAATACACACAGTGATGTCACAGTGCAGGGATAATACACACAGTGATGTCACAGTAAAGACATAATACACACAGTGATGTCACAGTACAGGGATAATACACACAGTGATGTCAAAGTACTGGGATAATACACACAGTGATGTCACAGTAAAGACATAATACACACAGCGATGTCACAGTACAGGGATAATACACACAGTGATGTCACAGTACAGGGATAATACACACAGTGATGTCACAGTACAGGGATAATACACACAGTGATGTCACAGTACAGGATAATACACACAGTGATGCCACAGTACAGAGATAATACACACAGTGATGTCACAGTACAGAGGTAATATGCACAGTGATGTCACAGTACAGGATAATACACACAGTGATATCACAGTACAGAGATAATACACACAGTAATGTCACAGTACAGGGATTATACACACAGTGATGTCACAGTACAGGATAATACACACAGTGATGCCACAGTACAGAGATAATACACACAGTGATGTCACAGTACAGGATAATACACACAGTGATGCCACAGTACAGAGATAATACACACAGTGATGTCACAGTACAGGCATAATACACACAGTGATGTCACAGTACATGGATAATACACACAGTGATGTCACAGTACAGGGATAATACACAGTGATGTCACAGTACAGGGAAAATACACACAGTGATGTCACAGTACAGGGATAATACACACAGTGATGTCACAGTACAGAGATAATACACACAGTGATGTCACAGTACAGGATAATACACACAGTGATGCCACAGTACAGAGATAATACACACAGTGGTGTCACAGTACAGAGGTAATATGCACAGTGATGTCACAGTACAGGATAATACACACAGTGATGTCACAGTACAGAGGTAATATGCACAGTGATGTCACAGTACAGGGATAATACACAGTGATGTCACAGTACAGGGATAATACACACAGTGATGTCACAGTACAGGGATAATACACACAGTGATGTCACAGTACAGAGGTAATATGCACAGTGATGTCACAGTACAGAGGTAATATGCACAGTGATGTCACAGTACAGGGATAATACACAGTGATGTCACAGTACAGGGATAATACACACAGTGATGTCACAGTACAGGGATAATACACACAGTGATATCACAGTACAGGGATAATACACACAGTGATGTCACAGTATAGAGATAATACACACAGTGATGTCACAGTACAGAGGTAATATGCACAGTGATGTCACAGTACAGAGGTAATATGCACAGTGATGTCACAGTACAGGGATAATACACAGTGATGTCACAGTACAGGGATAATACACACAGTGATGTCACAGTACAGGGATAATACACACAGTGATATCACAGTACAGGGATAATACACACAGTGATGTCACAGTATAGAGATAATACACACAGTGATGTCACAGTGCAGAGGTAATATGCACAGTGATGTCACAGTACAGAGGTAATATGCACAGTGATGTCACAGTACAGGGATAATACACAGTGATGTCACAGTACAGGGATAATACACACAGTGATGTCACAGTACAGGGATAATACACACAGTGATGTCACAGTACAGAGGTAATATGCACAGTGATGTCACAGTACAGAGGTAATATGCACAGTGATGTCACAGTACAGGGATAATACACAGTGATGTCACAGTACAGGGATAATACACACAGTGATGTCACAGTACAGGGATAATACACACAGTGATGTCACAGTACAGAGATAATACACACAGTGATGTCACAGTACAGGATAATACACACAGTGATGCCACAGTACAGAGATAATACACACAGTGATGTCACAGTACAGAGGTAATATGCACAGTGATGTCACAGTACAGGGATAATACACACAGTGATGTCACAGTACAGAGATAATACACACAGTGATGTCACAGTACAGGTATAATACACACAGTGATGTCACAGTACAGGGATAATACACACAGTGATGTCACAGTACAGGTATAATACACACAGTGATGTCACAGTACAGGTATAATACACACAGTGATGTCACAGTACAGGGATAATACACACAGTGATGTCACAGTACAGGGATAACACACACAGTGATGTCACAGTACAGGGATAATACACACAGTGATGTCACAGTACAGGGATAATACACACAGTGATGTCACAGTACAGGGATAATACACACAGTGATGTCACAGTACAGGGATAATACACACAGTGATGTCACAGTACAGGGATAATACACACAGTGATGTCACAGTACAGGCATAATACACACAGTGATGTCACAGTACAGGGATAATACACACAGTGATGTCACAGTACAGGGATAATACACACAGTGATGTCACAGTACAGGGATAATACACACAGTGATGTCACAGTACAGGGATAATACACACAGTGATGTCACAGTACAGGGATAATACACACAGCGATGTCACAGTACATGGATAATACACACAGTGATGTCACAGTACAGCGATAATACACAGTGATGTCACAGTACAGGGGTAATACACACAGTGATGTCACAGTACAGGGATAATACACACAGCGATGTCACAGTACAGAGATAATACACACAGTGATGTCACAGTACAGGGATAATACACACAGTGATGTCACAGTACATGGATAATACACACAGTGATGTCACAGTACAGGGATAATACACACAGTGATGTCACAGTACAGGGATAATACACACAGCGATGTCACAGTACAGGGATAATACACACAGCGATGTCACAGTACATGGATAATACACACAGTGATGTCACAGTACAGCGATAATACACACAGTAATGTCACAGAACAGACATAATACACACAGTGATGTCACAGTACAGAGATAATACACACAGTGATGTCACAGTACAGGGATAATACACACAGTGATGTCACAGTACAGGGATAATACACACAGTGATGTCACAGTACAGGGATAATACACACAGTGATGTCACAGTACAGGGATAATACACACAGTGATGTCACAGTACAGGGATAATACACACAGTGATGTCACAGTACAGGATAATACACACAGTGATGCCACAGTACAGAGATAATACACACAGTCATGTCACAGTACAGAGGTAATATGCACAGTGATGTCACAGTACAGGATAATACACACAGTGATATCACAGTACAGAGATAATACACACAGTGATGTCACAGTACAGGGATTATACACACAGTGATGTCACAGTACAGGATAATACACACAGTGATGCCACAGTACAGAGATAATACACACAGTGATGTCACAGTACAGGATAATACACACAGTGATGCCACAGTACAGAGATAATACACACAGTGATGTCACAGTACAGGCATAATACACACAGTGATGTCACAGTACATGGATAATACACACAGTGATGTCACAGTACAGGGATAATACACAGTGATGTCACAGTACAGGGAAAATACACACAGTGATGTCACAGTACAGGGATAATACACACAGTGATGTCACAGTACAGAGATAATACACACAGTGATGTCACAGTACAGGATAATACACACAGTGATGCCACAGTACAGAGATAATACACACAGTGGTGTCACAGTACAGAGGTAATATGCACAGTGATGTCACAGTACAGGATAATACACACAGTGATGTCACAGTACAGAGGTAATATGCACAGTGATGTCACAGTACAGGGATAATACACAGTGATGTCACAGTACAGGGATAATACACACAGTGATGTCACAGTACAGGGATAATACACACAGTGATGTCACAGTACAGAGGTAATATGCACAGTGATGTCACAGTACAGAGGTAATATGCACAGTGATGTCACAGTACAGGGATAATACACAGTGATGTCACAGTACAGGGATAATACACACAGTGATGTCACAGTACAGGGATAATACACACAGTGATATCACAGTACAGGGATAATACACACAGTGATGTCACAGTATAGAGATAATACACACAGTGATGTCACAGTACAGAGATAATACACACAGTGATGTCACAGTACAGGATAATACACACAGTGATGCCACAGTACAGAGATAATACACACAGTGATGTCACAGTGCAGAGGTAATATGCACAGTGATGTCACAGTACAGAGGTAATATGCACAGTGATGTCACAGTACAGGGATAATACACAGTGATGTCACAGTACAGGGATAATACACACAGTGATGTCACAGTACAGGGATAATACACACAGTGATGTCACAGTGCAGAGGTAATATGCACAGTGATGTCACAGTACAGAGGTAATATGCACAGTGATGTCACAGTACAGAGGTAATATGCACAGTGATGTCACAGTACAGGGATAATACACAGTGATGTCACAGTACAGGGATAATACACACAGTGATGTCACAGTACAGGGATAATACACACAGTGATGTCACAGTACAGAGATAATACACACAGTGATGTCACAGTACAGGATAATACACACAGTGATGCCACAGTACAGAGATAATACACACAGTGATGTCACAGTACAGAGGTAATATGCACAGTGATGTCACAGTACAGGGATAATACACACAGTGATGTCACAGTACAGGGATAATACACACAGTGATGTCACAGTACAGGGATAATACACACAGTGATGTCACAGTACAGGGATAATACACACAGCGATGTCACAGTACATGGATAATACACACAGTGATGTCACAGTACAGCGATAATACACAGTGATGTCACAGTACAGGGGTAATACACACAGTGATGTCACAGTACAGGGATAATACACACAGCGATGTCACAGTACAGGTATAATACACACAGCGATGTCACAGTACAGGGATAATACACACAGTGATGTCACAGTACAGGGATAATACACACAGTGATGTCACAGTACATGGATAATACACACAGTGATGTCACAGTACAGGGATAATACACACAGTGATGTCACAGTACAGGGATAATACACACAGCGATGTCACAGTACAGGGATAATACACACAGTGATGTCACAGTACAGGGATAATACACACAGTGATGTCACAGTACAGGGATAATACACACAGTGATGTCACAGTACAGGGATAATACACACAGCGATGTCACAGTACATGGATAATACACACGGTGATGTCACAGTACAGCGATAATACACACAGTAATGTCACAGAACAGACATAATACACACAGTGATGTCACAGTACAGAGATAATACACACAGTGATGTCACAGTACAGGGATAATACACACAGTGATGTCACAGTACAGGGATAATACACACAGTGATGTCACAGTACAGGGATAATACACACAGTGATGTCACAGTACAGGGATAATACACACAGCGATGTCACAGTACATGGATAATACACACAGTGATGTCACAGTACAGCGATAATACACAGTGATGTCACAGTACAGGGATAATACACACAGTTATGTCACAGTACAGGGATAATACACACAGTGATGTCACAGTACAGGGATAATACACACAGTGATGTCACAGTACAGGGATAATACACACAGTGATGTCACAGTACAGGGATAATACACACAGCGATGTCACAGTACATGGATAATACACACAGTGATGTCACAGTACAGCGATAATACACAGTGATGTCACAGTACAGGGGTAATACACACAGTGATGTCACAGTACAGGGATAATACACACTGCGATGTCACAGTACAGGTATAATACACACAGCGATGTCACAGTACAGGGATAATACACACAGTGATGTCACAGTACAGGGATAATACACACAGTGATGTCACAGTACAGGGATAATACACACAGTGATGTCACAGTACAGGGATAATACACACAGCGATGTCACAGTACAGGGATAATACACACAGTGATGTCACAGTACAGCGATAATACACACAGTAATGTCACAGTACAGGGATAATACACACAGTGATGTCACAGTACAGCGATAATACACACAGTAATGTCACAGTACAGGGATAATACACACAGTGATGTCACAGTACAGGGATAATACACACAGTGATGTCACAGTACAGGGATAATACACACAGTGATGTCACAGTACAGGGATAATACACACAGCGATGTCACAGTACATGGATAATACACACAGTGATGTCACAGTACAGCGATAATACACAGTGATGTCACAGTACAGGGGTAATACACACAGTGATGTCACAGTACAGGGATAATACACACAGCGATGTCACAGTACAGGGGATAATACACACAGTGATGTCACAGTACAGGGATAATACACACAGTAATATAACAGTACAGGGATAATACACACAGTGATGTCACAGTACAGGGATAATACACACAGTGATGTCACAGTACAGAGATAATACACACAGTGATGTCACAGTACAGGCATAATACACACAGTGATGTCACAGTACATGGATAATACACACAGTGATGTCACAGTACAGGGATAATACACACAGTGATGTCACAGTACAGGGATAATACACACAGTGATGTCACAGTACAGGGATAATACACACAGTGATGTCACAGTACAGAGATAATACACACAGTGATGTCACAGTACAGGGATAATACACACAGTGATGTCACAGTAAAGACATAATACACACAGTGATGTCACAGTACAGAGATAATACACACAGTGATGTCACAGTAAAGACATAATACACACAGTGATGTCACAGTACAGAGATAATACACACAGTGATGTCACAGTGCAGGGATAATACACACAGTGATGTCACAGTAAAGACATAATACACACAGTGATGTCACAGTACAGGGATAATACACACAGTGATGTCAAAGTACTGGAATAATACACACAGTGATGTCACAGTAAAGACATAATACACACAGCGATGTCACAGTACAGGGATAATACACACAGTGATGTCACAGTACAGGGATAATACACACAGTGATGTCACAGTACAGGGATAATACACACAGTGATGTCACAGTACAGGATAATACACACAGTGATGCCACAGTACAGAGATAATACACACAGTGATGTCACAGTACAGAGGTAATATGCACAGTGATGTCACAGTACAGGATAATACACACAGTGATATCACAGTACAGAGATAATACACACAGTGATGTCACAGTACAGGGATTATACACACAGTGATGTCACAGTACAGGATAATACACACAGTGATGCCACAGTACAGAGATAATACACACAGTGATGTCACAGTACAGGATAATACACACAGTGATGCCACAGTACAGAGATAATACACACAGTGATGTCACAGTACAGGCATAATACACACAGTGATGTCACAGTACATGGATAATACACACAGTGATGTCACAGTACAGGGATAATACACAGTGATGTCACAGTACAGGGATAATACACACAGTGATGTCACAGTACAGGGATAATACACACAGTGATGTCACAGTACAGAGATAATACACACAGTGATGTCACAGTACAGGATAATACACACAGTGATGCCACAGTACAGAGATAATACACACAGTGGTGTCACAGTACAGAGGTAATATGCACAGTGATGTCACAGTACAGGATAATACACACAGTGATGTCACAGTACAGAGGTAATATGCACAGTGATGTCACAGTACAGGGATAATACACAGTGATGTCACAGTACAGGGATAATACACACAGTGATGTCACAGTACAGGGATAATACACACAGTGATGTCACAGTACAGAGGTAATATGCACAGTGATGTCACAGTACAGAGGTAATATGCACAGTGATGTCACAGTACAGGGATAATACACAGTGATGTCACAGTACAGGGATAATACACACAGTGATGTCACAGTACAGGGATAATACACACAGTGATATCACAGTACAGGGATAATACACACAGTGATGTCACAGTATAGAGATAATACACACAGTGATGTCACAGTACAGAGATAATACACACAGTGATGTCACAGTACAGGATAATACACACAGTGATGCCACAGTACAGAGATAATACACACAGTGATGTCACAGTGCAGAGGTAATATGCACAGTGATGTCACAGTACAGAGGTAATATGCACAGTGATGTCACAGTACAGGGATAATACACAGTGATGTCACAGTACAGGGATAATACACACAGTGATGTCACAGTACAGGGATAATACACACAGTGATGTCACAGTGCAGAGGTAATATGCACAGTGATGTCACAGTACAGAGGTAATATGCACAGTGATGTCACAGTACAGAGGTAATATGCACAGTGATGTCACAGTACAGGGATAATACACAGTGATGTCACAGTACAGGGATAATACACACAGTGATGTCACAGTACAGAGATAATACACACAGTGATGTCACAGTACAGGATAATACACACAGTGATGCCACAGTACAGAGATAATACACACAGTGATGTCACAGTACAGAGGTAATATGCACAGTGATGTCACAGTACAGGGATAATACACAGTGATGTCACAGTACAGGGATAATACACACAGTGATGTCACAGTACAGGGATAATACACACAGTGATGTCACAGTACAGAGGTAATATGCACAGTGATGTCACAGTACAGAGGTAATACACACAGTGATGTCACAGTACAGGGATAATACACACAGCGATGTCACAGTACATGGATAATACACACAGTGATGTCACAGTACAGCGATAATACACAGTGATGTCACAGTACAGGGATAATACACACAGTGATGTCACAGTACAGGGATAATACACACAGTGATGTCACAGTACAGGGATAATACACACAGTGATGTCACAGTACAGGGATAATACACACAGCGATGTCACAGTACATGGATAATACACACAGTGATGTCACAGTACAGCGATAATACACAGTGATGTCACAGTACAGGGGTATTACACACAGTGATGTCACAGTACAGGGGATAATACACACAGTGATGTCACAGTACAGGGATAATACACACAGTGATGTCACAGTACAGGGATAATACACACAGTGATGTCACAGTACAGGGATAATACACACAGTGATGTCACAGTACAGGGATAATACACACAGTGATGTCACAGTACAGGGATAATACACACAGTGATGTCACAGTACATGGATAATACACACAGTGATGTCACAGTACAGGGATAATACACACAGCGATGTCACAGTACAGGGATAATACACACAGTGATGTCACAGTACAGGGATAATACACACAGTGATGTCACAGTACAGGGATAATAGACACAGTGATGTCACAGTACAGGGATAATACACACAGCGATGTCACAGTACATGGATAATACACACAGCGATGTCACAGTACAGCGATAATACACAGTGATGTCACAGTACAGGGGTAATACACACAGTGATGTCACAGTACAGGGATAATACACACAGTGATGTCACAGTACAGGGGTAATACACACAGTGATGTCACAGTACAGGGATAATACACACAGTAATATAACAGTACAGGGATAATACACACAGTAATATAACAGTACAGGGATAATACACACAGTGATGTCACAGTACAGGGATAATACACACAGTGATGTCACAGTACAGAGATAATACACACAGTGATGTCACAGTACAGGCATAATACACACAGTGATGTCACAGTACAGGGATAATACACACAGCGATGTCACAGTACAGGGATAATACACACAGCGATGTCACAGTACAGGGATAATACACACAGTGATGTCACAGTACAGAGATAATACACACAGTGATGTCACAGTAAAGACATAATACACACAGTGATGTCACAGTAAAGACATAATACACACAGTGATGTCACAGTACAGAGATAATACACACAGTGATGTCACAGTACAGAGATAATACACACAGTGATGTCACAGTACAGAGATAATACACACAGTGATGTCACAGTAAAGACATAATACACACAGTGATGTCACAGTAAAGACATAATACACACAGTGATGTCACAGTACAGAGATAATACACACAGTGATGTCACAGTACAGAGATAATACACACAGTGATGTCACAGTAAAGACATAATACACACAGTGATGTCACAGTACAGGGATAATACACACAGTGATGTCACAGTACAGGGATAATACACACAGTGATGTCACAGTACAGGGATAATACACACAGTGATGTCACAGTACAGGGATAATACACACAGTGATGTCACAGTACAGGGATAATACACACAGCGATGTCACAGTACAGGGATAATACACACAGTGATGTCACAGTACAGGGATAATACACACAGCGATGTCACAGTACAGGGATAATACACACAGTGATGTCACAGTACATGGATAATACACACAGTGATGTCGCAGTACAGCGATAATACACAGTGATGTCACAGTACAGGGATAATACACAGTGATGTCACAGTACAGGGATAATACACACAGTGATGTCACAGTACAGGGATAATACACACAGTGATGTCACAGTACAGAGATAATACACACAGTGATGTCACAGTACAGGATAATACACACAGTGATGCCACAGTACAGAGATAATACACACAGTGATGTCACAGTACAGAGGTAATATGCACAGTGATGTCACAGTACAGGATAATACACACAGTGATGTCACAGTACAGAGGTAATATGCACAGTGATGTCACAGTACAGGGATAATACACAGTGATGTCACAGTACAGGGATAATACACACAGTGATGTCACAGTACAGGGATAATACACACAGTGATGTCACAGTACAGAGGTAATATGCACAGTGATGTCACAGTACAGAGGTAATATGCACAGTGATGTCACAGTACAGAGGTAATATGCACAGTGATGTCACAGTACAGGGATAATACACAGTGATGTCACAGTACAGGGATAATACACACAGTGATGTCACAGTACAGGGATAATACACACAGTGATATCACAGTACAGGGATAATACACACAGTGATGTCACAGTACAGAGATAATACACACAGTGATGTCACAGTACAGGATAATACACACAGTGATGCCACAGTACAGAGATAATACACACAGTGATGTCACAGTGCAGAGGTAATATGCACAGTGATGTCACAGTACAGAGGTAATATGCACAGTGATGTCACAGTACAGGGATAATACACAGTGATGTCACAGTACAGGGATAATACACACAGTGATGTCACAGTACAGGGATAATACACACAGTGATGTCACAGTGCAGAGGTAATATGCACAGTGATGTCACAGTACAGAGGTAATATGCACAGTGATGTCACAGTACAGAGGTAATATGCACAGTGATGTCACAGTACAGGGATAATACACAGTGATGTCACAGTACTGGGATAATACACACAGTGATGTCACAGTACAGGGATAATACACACAGTGATGTCACAGTACAGAGATAATACACACAGTGATGTCACAGTACAGGATAATACACACAGTGATGCCACAGTACAGAGATAATACACACAGTGATGTCACAGTACAGAGGTAATATGCACAGTGATGTCACAGTACAGGGATAATACACACAGTGATGTCACAGTACAGAGATAATACACACAGTGATGTCACAGTACAGGTATAATACACACAGTGATGTCACAGTACAGGGATAATACACACAGTGATGTCACAGTACAGGTATAATTCACACAGTGATGTCACAGTACAGGTATAATACACACAGTGATGTCACAGTACAGGGATAATACACACAGTGATGTCACAGTACAGGTATAATACACACAGTGATGTCACAGTACAGGGATAATACACACAGTGATGTCACAGTACAGGGATAACACACACAGTGATGTCACAGTACAGGGATAATACACACAGTGATGTCACAGTACAGGGATAATACACACAGTGATGTCACAGTACAGGGATAATACACACAGTGATGTCACAGTACAGGGATAATACACACAGTGATGTCACAGTACAGGGATAATAGACAAAGTGATGTCACAGTACAGGCATAATACACACAGTGATGTCACAGTACAGGGATAATACACACAGCGATGTCACAGTACAGGGATAATACACACAGTGATGTCACAGTACATGGATAATACACACAGTGATGTCACAGTACAGGGGTAATACACACAGTGATGTCACAGTACAGGGATAATACACACAGCGATGTCACAGTACAGGTATAATACACACAGCGATGTCACAGTACAGGGATAATACACACAGTGATGTCACAGTACAGGGATAATACACACAGTGATGTCACAGTACAGGGATAATACACACAGCGATGTCACAGTACAGGGATAATACACACAGTGATGTCACAGTACAGGGATAATACACACAGCGATGTCACAGTACAGGGATAATACACACAGCGATGTCACAGTAAGTGGATAATACACACAGTGATGTCACAGTACAGCGATAATACACACAGTAATGTCACAGTACAGGGATAATACACACAGTGATGTCACAGTACAGGGATAATACACACAGTGATGTCACAGTACAGGGATAATACACACAGTGATGTCACAGTACAGGGATAATACACACAGTGATGTCACAGTACAGGGATAATACACACAGCGATGTCACAGTACATGGATAATACACACAGTGATGTCACAGTACAGCGATAATACACAGTGATGTCACAGTACAGGGATAATACACACAGTTATGTCACAGTACAGGGATAATACACACAGTGATGTCACAGTACAGGGATAATACACACAGTGATGTCACAGTACAGGGATAATACACACAGTGATGTCACAGTACAGGGATAATACACACAGTGATGTCACAGTACAGGGATAATACACACAGCGATGTCACAGTACATGGATAATACACACAGTGATGTCACAGTACAGGGATAATACACACAGTGATGTCACAGTACAGGGATAATACACACAGCGATGTCACAGTACATGGATAATACACACAGTGATGTCACAGTACAGCGATAATACACACAGTAATGTCACAGTACAGGGATAATACACACAGTGATGTCACAGTACAGGGATAATACACACAGTGATGTCACAGTACAGGGATAATACACACAGTGATGTCACAGTACAGGGATAATACACACAGCGATGTCACAGTACATGGATAATACACACAGTGATGTCACAGTACAGCGATAATACACAGTGATGTCACAGTACAGGGATAATACACACAGTTATGTCACAGTACAGGGATAATACACACAGTGATGTCATAGTACAGGGATAATACACACAGTGATGTCACAGTACAGGGATAATACACACAGTGATGTCACAGTACAGGGATAATACACACAGTGATGTCACAGTACAGGGATAATACACACAGCGATGTCACAGTACATGGATAATATACACAGTGATGTCACAGTACAGCGATAATACACAGTGATGTCACAGTACAGGGGTAATACACACAGTGATGTCACAGTACAGGGATAATACACACAGCGATGTCACAGTACAGGTATAATACACACAGCGATGTCACAGTACAGGGATAATACACACAGTGATGTCACAGTACAGGGATAATACACACAGTGATGTCACAGTACAGGGATAATACACACAGTGATGTCACAGTACAGGGATAATACACACAGCGATGTCACAGTACAGGGATAATACACACAGCGATGTCACAGTACATGGATAATACACACAGCGATATCACAGTACAGGGATAATACACACAGTGATGTCACAGTACAGGGATAATACACACAGTGATATCACAGTATAAGGATAATACACACAGTGATGTCACAGTACCGGGGTAATACACACAGTGATGTCACAGTACAGGGATAATACACACAGTGATGTCACAGTACAGGATAATACACACAGTGATGTCACAGTACAGCGATAATACACACAGTAATGTCACAGTACAGGGATAATACACACAGTGATGTCACAGTACAGGGATAATACACACAGTGATGTCACAGTACAGGGATAATACACACAGTGATGTCACAGTACAGGGATAATACACACAGCGATGTCACAGTACATGGATAATACACACAGTGATGTCACAGTACAGCGATAATACACAGTGATGTCACAGTACAGGGGTAATACACACAGTGATGTCACAGTACAGGGATAATACACACAGCGATGTCACAGTACAGGGGATAATACACACAGTGATGTCACAGTACAGGGATAATACACACAGTAATATAACAGTACAGGGATAATACACACAGTGATGTCACAGTACAGGGATAATACACACAGTGATGTCACAGTACAGAGATAATACACACAGTGATGTCACAGTACAGGCATAATACACACAGTGATGTCACAGTACATGGATAATACACACAGTGATGTCACAGTACAGGGATAATACACACAGTGATGTCACAGTACAGGGATAATACACACAGTGATGTCACAGTACAGGGATAATACACACAGTGATGTCACAGTACAGAGATAATACACACAGTGATGTCACAGTACAGGGATAATACACACAGTGATGTCACAGTAAAGACATAATACACACAGTGATGTCACAGTACAGAGATAATACACACAGTGATGTCACAGTAAAGACATAATACACACAGTGATGTCACAGTACAGAGATAATACACACAGTGATGTCACAGTGCAGGGATAATACACACAGTGATGTCACAGTAAAGACATAATACACACAGTGATGTCACAGTACAGGGATAATACACACAGTGATGTCAAAGTACTGGGATAATACACACAGTGATGTCACAGTAAAGACATAATACACACAGCGATGTCACAGTACAGGGATAATACACACAGTGATGTCACAGTACAGGGATAATACACACAGTGATGTCACAGTACAGGGATAATACACACAGTGATGTCACAGTACAGGATAATACACACAGTGATGCCACAGTACAGAGATAATACACACAGTGATGTCACAGTACAGAGGTAATATGCACAGTGATGTCACAGTACAGGATAATACACACAGTGATATCACAGTACAGAGATAATACACACAGTAATGTCACAGTACAGGGATTATACACACAGTGATGTCACAGTACAGGATAATACACACAGTGATGCCACAGTACAGAGATAATACACACAGTGATGTCACAGTACAGGATAATACACACAGTGATGCCACAGTACAGAGATAATACACACAGTGATGTCACAGTACAGGCATAATACACACAGTGATGTCACAGTACATGGATAATACACACAGTGATGTCACAGTACAGGGATAATACACAGTGATGTCACAGTACAGGGAAAATACACACAGTGATGTCACAGTACAGGGATAATACACACAGTGATGTCACAGTACAGAGATAATACACACAGTGATGTCACAGTACAGGATAATACACACAGTGATGCCACAGTACAGAGATAATACACACAGTGGTGTCACAGTACAGAGGTAATATGCACAGTGATGTCACAGTACAGGATAATACACACAGTGATGTCACAGTACAGAGGTAATATGCACAGTGATGTCACAGTACAGGGATAATACACAGTGATGTCACAGTACAGGGATAATACACACAGTGATGTCACAGTACAGGGATAATACACACAGTGATGTCACAGTACAGAGGTAATATGCACAGTGATGTCACAGTACAGAGGTAATATGCACAGTGATGTCACAGTACAGGGATAATACACAGTGATGTCACAGTACAGGGATAATACACACAGTGATGTCACAGTACAGGGATAATACACACAGTGATATCACAGTACAGGGATAATACACACAGTGATGTCACAGTATAGAGATAATACACACAGTGATGTCACAGTACAGAGGTAATATGCACAGTGATGTCACAGTACAGAGGTAATATTCACAGTGATGTCACAGTACAGGGATAATACACAGTGATGTCACAGTACAGGGATAATACACACAGTGATGTCACAGTACAGGGATAATACACACAGTGATATCACAGTACAGGGATAATACACACAGTGATGTCACAGTATAGAGATAATACACACAGTGATGTCACAGTGCAGAGGTAATATGCACAGTGATGTCACAGTACAGAGGTAATATGCACAGTGATGTCACAGTACAGGGATAATACACAGTGATGTCACAGTACAGGGATAATACACACAGTGATGTCACAGTACAGGGATAATACACACAGTGATGTCACAGTACAGAGGTAATATGCACAGTGATGTCACAGTACAGAGGTAATATGCACAGTGATGTCACAGTACAGGGATAATACACAGTGATGTCACAGTACAGGGATAATACACACAGTGATGTCACAGTACAGGGATAATACACACAGTGATGTCACAGTACAGAGATAATACACACAGTGATGTCACAGTACAGGATAATACACACAGTGATGCCACAGTACAGAGATAATACACACAGTGATGTCACAGTACAGAGGTAATATGCACAGTGATGTCACAGTACAGGGATAATACACACAGTGATGTCACAGTACAGAGATAATACACACAGTGATGTCACAGTACAGGTATAATACACACAGTGATGTCACAGTACAGGGATAATACACACAGTGATGTCACAGTACAGGTATAATACACACAGTGATGTCACAGTACAGGTATAATACACACAGTGATGTCACAGTACAGGGATAATACACACAGTGATGTCACAGTACAGGGATAACACACACAGTGATGTCACAGTACAGGGATAATACACACAGTGATGTCACAGTACAGGGATAATACACACAGTGATGTCACAGTACAGGGATAATACACACAGTGATGTCACAGTACAGGGATAATACACACAGTGATGTCACAGTACAGGGATAATACACACAGTGATGTCACAGTACAGGCATAATACACACAGTGATGTCACAGTACAGGGATAATACACACAGTGATGTCACAGTACAGGGATAATACACACAGTGATGTCACAGTACAGGGATAATACACACAGTGATGTCACAGTACAGGGATAATACACACAGTGATGTCACAGTACAGGGATAATACACACAGCGATGTCACAGTACATGGATAATACACACAGTGATGTCACAGTACAGCGATAATACACAGTGATGTCACAGTACAGGGGTAATACACACAGTGATGTCACAGTACAGGGATAATACACACAGCGATGTCACAGTACAGAGATAATACACACAGTGATGTCACAGTACAGGGATAATACACACAGTGATGTCACAGTACATGGATAATACACACAGTGATGTCACAGTACAGGGATAATACACACAGTGATGTCACAGTACAGGGATAATACACACAGCGATGTCACAGTACAGGGATAATACACACAGCGATGTCACAGTACATGGATAATACACACAGTGATGTCACAGTACAGCGATAATACACACAGTAATGTCACAGAACAGACATAATACACACAGTGATGTCACAGTACAGAGATAATACACACAGTGATGTCACAGTACAGGGATAATACACACAGTGATGTCACAGTACAGGGATAATACACACAGTGATGTCACAGTACAGGGATAATACACACAGTGATGTCACAGTACAGGGATAATACACACAGTGATGTCACAGTACAGGGATAATACACACAGTGATGTCACAGTACAGGATAATACACACAGTGATGCCACAGTACAGAGATAATACACACAGTCATGTCACAGTACAGAGGTAATATGCACAGTGATGTCACAGTACAGGATAATACACACAGTGATATCACAGTACAGAGATAATACACACAGTGATGTCACAGTACAGGGATTATACACACAGTGATGTCACAGTACAGGATAATACACACAGTGATGCCACAGTACAGAGATAATACACACAGTGATGTCACAGTACAGGATAATACACACAGTGATGCCACAGTACAGAGATAATACACACAGTGATGTCACAGTACAGGCATAATACACACAGTGATGTCACAGTACATGGATAATACACACAGTGATGTCACAGTACAGGGATAATACACAGTGATGTCACAGTACAGGGAAAATACACACAGTGATGTCACAGTACAGGGATAATACACACAGTGATGTCACAGTACAGAGATAATACACACAGTGATGTCACAGTACAGGATAATACACACAGTGATGCCACAGTACAGAGATAATACACACAGTGGTGTCACAGTACAGAGGTAATATGCACAGTGATGTCACAGTACAGGATAATACACACAGTGATGTCACAGTACAGAGGTAATATGCACAGTGATGTCACAGTACAGGGATAATACACAGTGATGTCACAGTACAGGGATAATACACACAGTGATGTCACAGTACAGGGATAATACACACAGTGATGTCACAGTACAGAGGTAATATGCACAGTGATGTCACAGTACAGAGGTAATATGCACAGTGATGTCACAGTACAGGGATAATACACAGTGATGTCACAGTACAGGGATAATACACACAGTGATGTCACAGTACAGGGATAATACACACAGTGATATCACAGTACAGGGATAATACACACAGTGATGTCACAGTATAGAGATAATACACACAGTGATGTCACAGTACAGAGATAATACACACAGTGATGTCACAGTACAGGATAATACACACAGTGATGCCACAGTACAGAGATAATACACACAGTGATGTCACAGTGCAGAGGTAATATGCACAGTGATGTCACAGTACAGAGGTAATATGCACAGTGATGTCACAGTACAGGGATAATACACAGTGATGTCACAGTACAGGGATAATACACACAGTGATGTCACAGTACAGGGATAATACACACAGTGATGTCACAGTGCAGAGGTAATATGCACAGTGATGTCACAGTACAGAGGTAATATGCACAGTGATGTCACAGTACAGAGGTAATATGCACAGTGATGTCACAGTACAGGGATAATACACAGTGATGTCACAGTACAGGGATAATACACACAGTGATGTCACAGTACAGGGATAATACACACAGTGATGTCACAGTACAGGGATAATACACACAGCGATGTCACAGTACAGGGATAATACACACAGTGATGTCACAGTACAGGGATAATACACACAGCGATGTCACAGTACAGGGATAATACACACAGCGATGTCACAGTAAGTGGATAATACACACAGTGATGTCACAGTACAGCGATAATACACACAGTAATGTCACAGTACAGGGATAATACACACAGTGATGTCACAGTACAGGGATAATACACACAGTGATGTCACAGTACAGGGATAATACACACAGTGATGTCACAGTACAGGGATAATACACACAGTGATGTCACAGTACAGGGATAATACACACAGCGATGTCACAGTACATGGATAATACACACAGTGATGTCACAGTACAGCGATAATACACAGTGATGTCACAGTACAGGGATAATACACACAGTTATGTCACAGTACAGGGATAATACACACAGTGATGTCACAGTACAGGGATAATACACACAGTGATGTCACAGTACAGGGATAATACACACAGTGATGTCACAGTACAGGGATAATACACACAGTGATGTCACAGTACAGGGATAATACACACAGCGATGTCACAGTACATGGATAATACACACAGTGATGTCACAGTACAGGGATAATACACACAGTGATGTCACAGTACAGGGATAATACACACAGCGATGTCACAGTACATGGATAATACACACAGTGATGTCACAGTACAGCGATAATACACACAGTAATGTCACAGTACAGGGATAATACACACAGTGATGTCACAGTACAGGGATAATACACACAGTGATGTCACAGTACAGGGATAATACACACAGTGATGTCACAGTACAGGGATAATACACACAGCGATGTCACAGTACATGGATAATACACACAGTGATGTCACAGTACAGCGATAATACACAGTGATGTCACAGTACAGGGATAATACACACAGTTATGTCACAGTACAGGGATAATACACACAGTGATGTCATAGTACAGGGATAATACACACAGTGATGTCACAGTACAGGGATAATACACACAGTGATGTCACAGTACAGGGATAATACACACAGTGATGTCACAGTACAGGGATAATACACACAGCGATGTCACAGTACATGGATAATATACACAGTGATGTCACAGTACAGCGATAATACACAGTGATGTCACAGTACAGGGGTAATACACACAGTGATGTCACAGTACAGGGATAATACACACAGCGATGTCACAGTACAGGTATAATACACACAGCGATGTCACAGTACAGGGATAATACACACAGTGATGTCACAGTACAGGGATAATACACACAGTGATGTCACAGTACAGGGATAATACACACAGTGATGTCACAGTACAGGGATAATACACACAGCGATGTCACAGTACAGGGATAATACACACAGCGATGTCACAGTACATGGATAATACACACAGCGATATCACAGTACAGGGATAATACACACAGTGATGTCACAGTACAGGGATAATACACACAGTGATATCACAGTATAAGGATAATACACACAGTGATGTCACAGTACCGGGGTAATACACACAGTGATGTCACAGTACAGGGATAATACACACAGTGATGTCACAGTACAGGATAATACACACAGTGATGTCACAGTACAGCGATAATACACACAGTAATGTCACAGTACAGGGATAATACACACAGTGATGTCACAGTACAGGGATAATACACACAGTGATGTCACAGTACAGGGATAATACACACAGTGATGTCACAGTACAGGGATAATACACACAGCGATGTCACAGTACATGGATAATACACACAGTGATGTCACAGTACAGCGATAATACACAGTGATGTCACAGTACAGGGGTAATACACACAGTGATGTCACAGTACAGGGATAATACACACAGCGATGTCACAGTACAGGGGATAATACACACAGTGATGTCACAGTACAGGGATAATACACACAGTAATATAACAGTACAGGGATAATACACACAGTGATGTCACAGTACAGGGATAATACACACAGTGATGTCACAGTACAGAGATAATACACACAGTGATGTCACAGTACAGGCATAATACACACAGTGATGTAACAGTACATGGATAATACACACAGTGATGTCACAGTACAGGGATAATACACACAGTGATGTCACAGTACAGGGATAATACACACAGTGATGTCACAGTACAGGGATAATACACACAGTGATGTCACAGTACAGAGATAATACACACAGTGATGTCACAGTACAGGGATAATACACACAGTGATGTCACAGTAAAGACATAATACACACAGTGATGTCACAGTACAGAGATAATACACACAGTGATGTCACAGTAAAGACATAATACACACAGTGATGTCACAGTACAGAGATAATACACACAGTGATGTCACAGTGCAGGGATAATACACACAGTGATGTCACAGTAAAGACATAATACACACAGTGATGTCACAGTACAGGGATAATACACACAGTGATGTCAAAGTACTGGGATAATACACACAGTGATGTCACAGTAAAGACATAATACACACAGCGATGTCACAGTACAGGGATAATACACACAGTGATGTCACAGTACAGGGATAATACACACAGTGATGTCACAGTACAGGGATAATACACACAGTGATGTCACAGTACAGGATAATACACACAGTGATGCCACAGTACAGAGATAATACACACAGTGATGTCACAGTACAGAGGTAATATGCACAGTGATGTCACAGTACAGGATAATACACACAGTGATATCACAGTACAGAGATAATACACACAGTAATGTCACAGTACAGGGATTATACACACAGTGATGTCACAGTACAGGATAATACACACAGTGATGCCACAGTACAGAGATAATACACACAGTGATGTCACAGTACAGGATAATACACACAGTGATGCCACAGTACAGAGATAATACACACAGTGATGTCACAGTACAGGCATAATACACACAGTGATGTCACAGTACATGGATAATACACACAGTGATGTCACAGTACAGGGATAATACACAGTGATGTCACAGTACAGGGAAAATACACACAGTGATGTCACAGTACAGGGATAATACACACAGTGATGTCACAGTACAGAGATAATACACACAGTGATGTCACAGTACAGGATAATACACACAGTGATGCCACAGTACAGAGATAATACACACAGTGGTGTCACAGTACAGAGGTAATATGCACAGTGATGTCACAGTACAGGATAATACACACAGTGATGTCACAGTACAGAGGTAATATGCACAGTGATGTCACAGTACAGGGATAATACACAGTGATGTCACAGTACAGGGATAATACACACAGTGATGTCACAGTACAGGGATAATACACACAGTGATGTCACAGTACAGAGGTAATATGCACAGTGATGTCACAGTACAGAGGTAATATGCACAGTGATGTCACAGTACAGGGATAATACACAGTGATGTCACAGTACAGGGATAATACACACAGTGATGTCACAGTACAGGGATAATACACACAGTGATATCACAGTACAGGGATAATACACACAGTGATGTCACAGTATAGAGATAATACACACAGTGATGTCACAGTACAGAGGTAATATGCACAGTGATGTCACAGTACAGAGGTAATATTCACAGTGATGTCACAGTACAGGGATAATACACAGTGATGTCACAGTACAGGGATAATACACACAGTGATGTCACAGTACAGGGATAATACACACAGTGATATCACAGTACAGGGATAATACACACAGTGATGTCACAGTATAGAGATAATACACACAGTGATGTCACAGTGCAGAGGTAATATGCACAGTGATGTCACAGTACAGAGGTAATATGCACAGTGATGTCACAGTACAGGGATAATACACAGTGATGTCACAGTACAGGGATAATACACACAGTGATGTCACAGTACAGGGATAATACACACAGTGATGTCACAGTACAGAGGTAATATGCACAGTGATGTCACAGTACAGAGGTAATATGCACAGTGATGTCACAGTACAGGGATAATACACAGTGATGTCACAGTACAGGGATAATACACACAGTGATGTCACAGTACAGGGATAATACACACAGTGATGTCACAGTACAGAGATAATACACACAGTGATGTCACAGTACAGGATAATACACACAGTGATGCCACAGTACAGAGATAATACACACAGTGATGTCACAGTACAGAGGTAATATGCACAGTGATGTCACAGTACAGGGATAATACACACAGTGATGTCACAGTACAGAGATAATACACACAGTGATGTCACAGTACAGGTATAATACACACAGTGATGTCACAGTACAGGGATAATACACACAGTGATGTCACAGTACAGGTATAATACACACAGTGATGTCACAGTACAGGTATAATACACACAGTGATGTCACAGTACAGGGATAATACACACAGTGATGTCACAGTACAGGGATAACACACACAGTGATGTCACAGTACAGGGATAATACACACAGTGATGTCACAGTACAGGGATAATACACACAGTGATGTCACAGTACAGGGATAATACACACAGTGATGTCACAGTACAGGGATAATACACACAGTGATGTCACAGTACAGGCATAATACACACAGTGATGTCACAGTACAGGGATAATACACACAGTGATGTCACAGTACAGGGATAATACACACAGTGATGTCACAGTACAGGGATAATACACACAGTGATGTCACAGTACAGGGATAATACACACAGTGATGTCACAGTACAGGGATAATACACACAGCGATGTCACAGTACATGGATAATACACACAGTGATGTCACAGTACAGCGATAATACACAGTGATGTCACAGTACAGGGGTAATACACACAGTGATGTCACAGTACAGGGATAATACACACAGCGATGTCACAGTACAGAGATAATACACACAGTGATGTCACAGTACAGGGATAATACACACAGTGATGTCACAGTACATGGATAATACACACAGTGATGTCACAGTACAGGGATAATACACACAGTGATGTCACAGTACAGGGATAATACACACAGCGATGTCACAGTACAGGGATAATACACACAGCGATGTCACAGTACATGGATAATACACACAGTGATGTCACAGTACAGCGATAATACACACAGTAATGTCACAGAACAGACATAATACACACAGTGATGTCACAGTACAGAGATAATACACACAGTGATGTCACAGTACAGGGATAATACACACAGTGATGTCACAGTACAGGGATAATACACACAGTGATGTCACAGTACAGGGATAATACACACAGTGATGTCACAGTACAGGGATAATACACACAGTGATGTCACAGTACAGGGATAATACACACAGTGATGTCACAGTACAGGATAATACACACAGTGATGCCACAGTACAGAGATAATACACACAGTCATGTCACAGTACAGAGGTAATATGCACAGTGATGTCACAGTACAGGATAATACACACAGTGATATCACAGTACAGAGATAATACACACAGTGATGTCACAGTACAGGGATTATACACACAGTGATGTCACAGTACAGGATAATACACACAGTGATGCCACAGTACAGAGATAATACACACAGTGATGTCACAGTACAGGATAATACACACAGTGATGCCACAGTACAGAGATAATACACACAGTGATGTCACAGTACAGGCATAATACACACAGTGATGTCACAGTACATGGATAATACACACAGTGATGTCACAGTACAGGGATAATACACAGTGATGTCACAGTACAGGGAAAATACACACAGTGATGTCACAGTACAGGGATAATACACACAGTGATGTCACAGTACAGAGATAATACACACAGTGATGTCACAGTACAGGATAATACACACAGTGATGCCACAGTACAGAGATAATACACACAGTGGTGTCACAGTACAGAGGTAATATGCACAGTGATGTCACAGTACAGGATAATACACACAGTGATGTCACAGTACAGAGGTAATATGCACAGTGATGTCACAGTACAGGGATAATACACAGTGATGTCACAGTACAGGGATAATACACACAGTGATGTCACAGTACAGGGATAATACACACAGTGATGTCACAGTACAGAGGTAATATGCACAGTGATGTCACAGTACAGAGGTAATATGCACAGTGATGTCACAGTACAGGGATAATACACAGTGATGTCACAGTACAGGGATAATACACACAGTGATGTCACAGTACAGGGATAATACACACAGTGATATCACAGTACAGGGATAATACACACAGTGATGTCACAGTATAGAGATAATACACACAGTGATGTCACAGTACAGAGATAATACACACAGTGATGTCACAGTACAGGATAATACACACAGTGATGCCACAGTACAGAGATAATACACACAGTGATGTCACAGTGCAGAGGTAATATGCACAGTGATGTCACAGTACAGAGGTAATATGCACAGTGATGTCACAGTACAGGGATAATACACAGTGATGTCACAGTACAGGGATAATACACACAGTGATGTCACAGTACAGGGATAATACACACAGTGATGTCACAGTGCAGAGGTAATATGCACAGTGATGTCACAGTACAGAGGTAATATGCACAGTGATGTCACAGTACAGAGGTAATATGCACAGTGATGTCACAGTACAGGGATAATACACAGTGATGTCACAGTACAGGGATAATACACACAGTGATGTCACAGTACAGGGATAATACACACAGTGATGTCACAGTACAGAGATAATACACACAGTGATGTCACAGTACAGGATAATACACACAGTGATGCCACAGTACAGAGATAATACACACAGTGATGTCACAGTACAGAGGTAATATGCACAGTGATGTCACAGTACAGGGATAATACACACAGTGATGTCACAGTACAGGGATAATACACACAGTGATGTCACAGTACAGGGATAATACACACAGTGATGTCACAGTACAGGGATAATACACACAGCGATGTCACAGTACATGGATAATACACACAGTGATGTCACAGTACAGCGATAATACACAGTGATGTCACAGTACAGGGGTAATACACACAGTGATGTCACAGTACAGGGATAATACACACAGCGATGTCACAGTACAGGTATAATACACACAGCGATGTCACAGTACAGGGATAATACACACAGTGATGTCACAGTACAGGGATAATACACACAGTGATGTCACAGTACATGGATAATACACACAGTGATGTCACAGTACAGGGATAATACACACAGTGATGTCACAGTACAGGGATAATACACACAGCGATGTCACAGTACAGGGATAATACACACAGTGATGTCACAGTACAGGGATAATACACACAGTGATGTCACAGTACAGGGATAATACACACAGTGATGTCACAGTACAGGGATAATACACACAGCGATGTCACAGTACATGGATAATACACACGGTGATGTCACAGTACAGCGATAATACACACAGTAATGTCACAGAACAGACATAATACACACAGTGATGTCACAGTACAGAGATAATACACACAGTGATGTCACAGTACAGGGATAATACACACAGTGATGTCACAGTACAGGGATAATACACACAGTGATGTCACAGTACAGGGATAATACACACAGTGATGTCACAGTACAGGGATAATACACACAGCGATGTCACAGTACATGGATAATACACACAGTGATGTCACAGTACAGCGATAATACACAGTGATGTCACAGTACAGGGATAATACACACAGTTATGTCACAGTACAGGGATAATACACACAGTGATGTCACAGTACAGGGATAATACACACAGTGATGTCACAGTACAGGGATAATACACACAGTGATGTCACAGTACAGGGATAATACACACAGCGATGTCACAGTACATGGATAATACACACAGTGATGTCACAGTACAGCGATAATACACAGTGATGTCACAGTACAGGGGTAATACACACAGTGATGTCACAGTACAGGGATAATACACACTGCGATGTCACAGTACAGGTATAATACACACAGCGATGTCACAGTACAGGGATAATACACACAGTGATGTCACAGTACAGGGATAATACACACAGTGATGTCACAGTACAGGGATAATACACACAGTGATGTCACAGTACAGGGATAATACACACAGCGATGTCACAGTACAGGGATAATACACACAGTGATGTCACAGTACAGCGATAATACACACAGTAATGTCACAGTACAGGGATAATACACACAGTGATGTCACAGTACAGCGATAATACACACAGTAATGTCACAGTACAGGGATAATACACACAGTGATGTCACAGTACAGGGATAATACACACAGTGATGTCACAGTACAGGGATAATACACACAGTGATGTCACAGTACAGGGATAATACACACAGCGATGTCACAGTACATGGATAATACACACAGTGATGTCACAGTACAGCGATAATACACAGTGATGTCACAGTACAGGGGTAATACACACAGTGATGTCACAGTACAGGGATAATACACACAGCGATGTCACAGTACAGGGGATAATACACACAGTGATGTCACAGTACAGGGATAATACACACAGTAATATAACAGTACAGGGATAATACACACAGTGATGTCACAGTACAGGGATAATACACACAGTGATGTCACAGTACAGAGATAATACACACAGTGATGTCACAGTACAGGCATAATACACACAGTGATGTCACAGTACATGGATAATACACACAGTGATGTCACAGTACAGGGATAATACACACAGTGATGTCACAGTACAGGGATAATACACACAGTGATGTCACAGTACAGGGATAATACACACAGTGATGTCACAGTACAGAGATAATACACACAGTGATGTCACAGTACAGGGATAATACACACAGTGATGTCACAGTAAAGACATAATACACACAGTGATGTCACAGTACAGAGATAATACACACAGTGATGTCACAGTAAAGACATAATACACACAGTGATGTCACAGTACAGAGATAATACACACAGTGATGTCACAGTGCAGGGATAATACACACAGTGATGTCACAGTAAAGACATAATACACACAGTGATGTCACAGTACAGGGATAATACACACAGTGATGTCAAAGTACTGGAATAATACACACAGTGATGTCACAGTAAAGACATAATACACACAGCGATGTCACAGTACAGGGATAATACACACAGTGATGTCACAGTACAGGGATAATACACACAGTGATGTCACAGTACAGGGATAATACACACAGTGATGTCACAGTACAGGATAATACACACAGTGATGCCACAGTACAGAGATAATACACACAGTGATGTCACAGTACAGAGGTAATATGCACAGTGATGTCACAGTACAGGATAATACACACAGTGATATCACAGTACAGAGATAATACACACAGTGATGTCACAGTACAGGGATTATACACACAGTGATGTCACAGTACAGGATAATACACACAGTGATGCCACAGTACAGAGATAATACACACAGTGATGTCACAGTACAGGATAATACACACAGTGATGCCACAGTACAGAGATAATACACACAGTGATGTCACAGTACAGGCATAATACACACAGTGATGTCACAGTACATGGATAATACACACAGTGATGTCACAGTACAGGGATAATACACAGTGATGTCACAGTACAGGGATAATACACACAGTGATGTCACAGTACAGGGATAATACACACAGTGATGTCACAGTACAGAGATAATACACACAGTGATGTCACAGTACAGGATAATACACACAGTGATGCCACAGTACAGAGATAATACACACAGTGGTGTCACAGTACAGAGGTAATATGCACAGTGATGTCACAGTACAGGATAATACACACAGTGATGTCACAGTACAGAGGTAATATGCACAGTGATGTCACAGTACAGGGATAATACACAGTGATGTCACAGTACAGGGATAATACACACAGTGATGTCACAGTACAGGGATAATACACACAGTGATGTCACAGTACAGAGGTAATATGCACAGTGATGTCACAGTACAGAGGTAATATGCACAGTGATGTCACAGTACAGGGATAATACACAGTGATGTCACAGTACAGGGATAATACACACAGTGATGTCACAGTACAGGGATAATACACACAGTGATATCACAGTACAGGGATAATACACACAGTGATGTCACAGTATAGAGATAATACACACAGTGATGTCACAGTACAGAGATAATACACACAGTGATGTCACAGTACAGGATAATACACACAGTGATGCCACAGTACAGAGATAATACACACAGTGATGTCACAGTGCAGAGGTAATATGCACAGTGATGTCACAGTACAGAGGTAATATGCACAGTGATGTCACAGTACAGGGATAATACACAGTGATGTCACAGTACAGGGATAATACACACAGTGATGTCACAGTACAGGGATAATACACACAGTGATGTCACAGTGCAGAGGTAATATGCACAGTGATGTCACAGTACAGAGGTAATATGCACAGTGATGTCACAGTACAGAGGTAATATGCACAGTGATGTCACAGTACAGGGATAATACACAGTGATGTCACAGTACAGGGATAATACACACAGTGATGTCACAGTACAGAGATAATACACACAGTGATGTCACAGTACAGGATAATACACACAGTGATGCCACAGTACAGAGATAATACACACAGTGATGTCACAGTACAGAGGTAATATGCACAGTGATGTCACAGTACAGGGATAATACACAGTGATGTCACAGTACAGGGATAATACACACAGTGATGTCACAGTACAGGGATAATACACACAGTGATGTCACAGTACAGAGGTAATATGCACAGTGATGTCACAGTACAGAGGTAATACACACAGTGATGTCACAGTACAGGGATAATACACACAGCGATGTCACAGTACATGGATAATACACACAGTGATGTCACAGTACAGCGATAATACACAGTGATGTCACAGTACAGGGATAATACACACAGTGATGTCACAGTACAGGGATAATACACACAGTGATGTCACAGTACAGGGATAATACACACAGTGATGTCACAGTACAGGGATAATACACACAGCGATGTCACAGTACATGGATAATACACACAGTGATGTCACAGTACAGCGATAATACACAGTGATGTCACAGTACAGGGGTATTACACACAGTGATGTCACAGTACAGGGGATAATACACACAGTGATGTCACAGTACAGGGATAATACACACAGTGATGTCACAGTACAGGGATAATACACACAGTGATGTCACAGTACAGGGATAATACACACAGTGATGTCACAGTACAGGGATAATACACACAGTGATGTCACAGTACAGGGATAATACACACAGTGATGTCACAGTACATGGATAATACACACAGTGATGTCACAGTACAGGGATAATACACACAGCGATGTCACAGTACAGGGATAATACACACAGTGATGTCACAGTACAGGGATAATACACACAGTGATGTCACAGTACAGGGATAATAGACACAGTGATGTCACAGTACAGGGATAATACACACAGCGATGTCACAGTACATGGATAATACACACAGCGATGTCACAGTACAGCGATAATACACAGTGATGTCACAGTACAGGGGTAATACACACAGTGATGTCACAGTACAGGGATAATACACACAGTGATGTCACAGTACAGGGGTAATACACACAGTGATGTCACAGTACAGGGATAATACACACAGTAATATAACAGTACAGGGATAATACACACAGTAATATAACAGTACAGGGATAATACACACAGTGATGTCACAGTACAGGGATAATACACACAGTGATGTCACAGTACAGAGATAATACACACAGTGATGTCACAGTACAGGCATAATACACACAGTGATGTCACAGTACAGGGATAATACACACAGCGATGTCACAGTACAGGGATAATACACACAGCGATGTCACAGTACAGGGATAATACACACAGTGATGTCACAGTACAGAGATAATACACACAGTGATGTCACAGTAAAGACATAATACACACAGTGATGTCACAGTAAAGACATAATACACACAGTGATGTCACAGTACAGAGATAATACACACAGTGATGTCACAGTACAGAGATAATACACACAGTGATGTCACAGTACAGAGATAATACACACAGTGATGTCACAGTAAAGACATAATACACACAGTGATGTCACAGTAAAGACATAATACACACAGTGATGTCACAGTACAGAGATAATACACACAGTGATGTCACAGTACAGAGATAATACACACAGTGATGTCACAGTAAAGACATAATACACACAGTGATGTCACAGTACAGGGATAATACACACAGTGATGTCACAGTACAGGGATAATACACACAGTGATGTCACAGTACAGGGATAATACACACAGTGATGTCACAGTACAGGGATAATACACACAGTGATGTCACAGTACAGGGATAATACACACAGCGATGTCACAGTACAGGGATAATACACACAGTGATGTCACAGTACAGGGATAATACACACAGCGATGTCACAGTACAGGGATAATACACACAGTGATGTCACAGTACATGGATAATACACACAGTGATGTCGCAGTACAGCGATAATACACAGTGATGTCACAGTACAGGGATAATACACAGTGATGTCACAGTACAGGGATAATACACACAGTGATGTCACAGTACAGGGATAATACACACAGTGATGTCACAGTACAGAGATAATACACACAGTGATGTCACAGTACAGGATAATACACACAGTGATGCCACAGTACAGAGATAATACACACAGTGATGTCACAGTACAGAGGTAATATGCACAGTGATGTCACAGTACAGGATAATACACACAGTGATGTCACAGTACAGAGGTAATATGCACAGTGATGTCACAGTACAGGGATAATACACAGTGATGTCACAGTACAGGGATAATACACACAGTGATGTCACAGTACAGGGATAATACACACAGTGATGTCACAGTACAGAGGTAATATGCACAGTGATGTCACAGTACAGAGGTAATATGCACAGTGATGTCACAGTACAGAGGTAATATGCACAGTGATGTCACAGTACAGGGATAATACACAGTGATGTCACAGTACAGGGATAATACACACAGTGATGTCACAGTACAGGGATAATACACACAGTGATATCACAGTACAGGGATAATACACACAGTGATGTCACAGTACAGAGATAATACACACAGTGATGTCACAGTACAGGATAATACACACAGTGATGCCACAGTACAGAGATAATACACACAGTGATGTCACAGTGCAGAGGTAATATGCACAGTGATGTCACAGTACAGAGGTAATATGCACAGTGATGTCACAGTACAGGGATAATACACAGTGATGTCACAGTACAGGGATAATACACACAGTGATGTCACAGTACAGGGATAATACACACAGTGATGTCACAGTGCAGAGGTAATATGCACAGTGATGTCACAGTACAGAGGTAATATGCACAGTGATGTCACAGTACAGAGGTAATATGCACAGTGATGTCACAGTACAGGGATAATACACAGTGATGTCACAGTACTGGGATAATACACACAGTGATGTCACAGTACAGGGATAATACACACAGTGATGTCACAGTACAGAGATAATACACACAGTGATGTCACAGTACAGGATAATACACACAGTGATGCCACAGTACAGAGATAATACACACAGTGATGTCACAGTACAGAGGTAATATGCACAGTGATGTCACAGTACAGGGATAATACACACAGTGATGTCACAGTACAGAGATAATACACACAGTGATGTCACAGTACAGGTATAATACACACAGTGATGTCACAGTACAGGGATAATACACACAGTGATGTCACAGTACAGGTATAATTCACACAGTGATGTCACAGTACAGGTATAATACACACAGTGATGTCACAGTACAGGGATAATACACACAGTGATGTCACAGTACAGGGATAACACACACAGTGATGTCACAGTACAGGGATAATACACACAGTGATGTCACAGTACAGGGATAATACACACAGTGATGTCACAGTACAGGGATAATACACACAGTGATGTCACAGTACAGGGATAATACACACAGTGATGTCACAGTACAGGGATAATACACACAGTGATGTCACAGTACAGGCATAATACACACAGTGATGTCACAGTACAGGGATAATACACACAGTGATGTCACAGTACAGGGATAATACACACAGTGATGTCACAGTACAGGGATAATACACACAGTGATGTCACAGTACAGGGATAATACACACAGCGATGTCACAGTACATGGATAATACACACAGTGATGTCACAGTACAGCGATAATACACAGTGATGTCACAGTACAGGGGTAATACACACAGTGATGTCACAGTACAGGGATAATACACACAGCGATGTCACAGTACAGGGATAATACACACAGTGATGTCACAGTACAGGGATAATACACACAGTGATGTCACAGTACAGGGATAATACACACAGCGATGTCACAGTACAGAGATAACACACACAGTGATGTCACAGTACAGGGATAATACACACAGTGATGTCACAGTACAGGTATAATACACACAGTGATGTCACAGTACAGGGATAATACACACAGTGATGTCACAGTACAGGGATAATACACACAGTGATGTCACAGTACAGGGATAGTACACACAGTGATGTCACAGTACAGGGATAATACACACAGTGATGTCACAGTACAGGGATAATACACACAGTGATGTCACAGTACAGGGATAATACACAGAGCGATGTCACAGTACATGGATAATACACAGAGCGATGTCACAGTACATGGATAATACACACAGTGATGTCACAGTACATGGATAATACACACAGTGATGTCACAGTACAGCGATAATACACAGTGATGTCACAGTACAGGGATAATACACACAGTTATGTCACAGTACAGGGATAATACACACAGTGATGTCACAGTACAGGGATAATACACACAGTGATGTCACAGTACAGGGATAATACACAGTGATGTCACAGTACAGGGGTAATACACACAGTGATGTCACAGTACAGGGATAATACACACTGCGATGTCACAGTACAGGTATAATACACACAGCGATGTCACAGTACAGGGATAATACACACAGTGATGTCACAGTACAGGGATAATACACACAGTGATGTCACAGTACAGGGATAATACACACAGTGATGTCACAGTACAGCGATAATACACAGTGATGTCACAGTACAGGGGTAATACACACAGTGATGTCACAGTACAGGGATAATACACACTGCGATGTCACAGTACAGGTATAATACACACAGCGATGTCACAGTACAGGGATAATACACACAGTGATGTCACAGTACAGGGATAATACACACAGTGATGTCACAGTACAGGGATAATACACACAGTGATGTCACAGTACAGGGATAATACACACAGCGATGTCACAGTACAGGGATAATACACACAGCGATGTCACAGTACATGGATAATACACACAGTGATGTCACAGTACAGCGATAATACACACAGTAATGTCACAGTACAGGGATAATACACACAGTGATGTCACAGTACAGGGATAATACACACAGTGATGTCACAGTACAGGGATAATACACACAGTGATGTCACAGTACAGTGATAATACACACAGCGATGTCACAGTACATGGATAATACACACAGTGATGTCACAGTACAGCGATAATACACAGTGATGTCACAGTACAGGGGTAATACACACAGTGATGTCACAGTACAGGGATAATACACACAGCGATGTCACAGTACAGGGGATAATACACACAGTGATGTCACAGTACAGGGATAATACACACAGTAATATAACAGTACAGGGATAATACACACAGTGATGTCACAGTACAGGGATAATACACACAGTGATGTCACAGTACAGAGATAATACACACAGTGATGTCACAGTACAGGCATAATACACACAGTGATGTCACAGTACATGGATAATACACACAGTGATGTCACAGTACAGGGATAATACACACAGTGATGTCACAGTACAGGGATAATACACACAGTGATGTCACAGTACAGGGATAATACACACAGTGATGTCACAGTAAAGACATAATACACACAGTGATGTCACAGTACAGAGATAATACACACAGTGATGTCACAGTAAAGACATAATACACACAGTGATGTCACAGTACAGAGATAATACACACAGTGATGTCACAGTGCAGGGATAATACACACAGTGATGTCACAGTGAAGACATAATACACACAGTGATGTCACAGTACAGGGATAATACACACAGTGATGTCAAAGTACTGGGATAATACACACAGTGATGTCACAGTAAAGACATAATACACACAGCGATGTCACAGTACAGGGATAATACACACAGTGATGTCACAGTACAGGGATAATACACACAGTGATGTCACAGTACAGGGATAATACACACAGTGATGTCACAGTACAGGATAATACACACAGTGATGCCACAGTACAGAGATAATACACACAGTGATGTCACAGTACAGAGGTAATATGCACAGTGATGTCACAGTACAGGATAATACACACAGTGATATCACAGTACAGAGATAATACACACAGTGATGTCACAGTACAGGGATTATACACACAGTGATGTCACAGTACAGGATAATACACACAGTGATGCCACAGTACAGAGATAATACACACAGTGATGTCACAGTACAGGATAATACACACAGTGATGCCACAGTACAGAGATAATACACAAAGTGATGTCACAGTACAGGGATAATACACACAGTGATGTCACAGTACAGAGATAATACACACAGTGGTGTCACAGTACAGGGATAATACACACAGTGATGTCACAGTACATGGATAATACACACAGTGATGTCACAGTACAGGGATAATACACAGTGATGTCACAGTACATGGATAATACACACAGTGATGTCACAGTACAGGGATAATACACAGTGATGTCACAGTACAGGGATAATACACACAGTGATGTCACAGTACAGGGATAATACACACAGTGATGTCACAGTACAGAGATAATACACACAGTGATGTCACAGTACAGGATAATACACACAGTGATGCCACAGTACAGAGATAATACACACAGTGGTGTCACAGTACAGAGGTAATATGCACAGTGATGTCACAGTACAGGATAATACACACAGTGATGTCACAGTACAGAGGTAATATGCACAGTGATGTCACAGTACAGGGATAATACACAGTGATGTCACAGTACAGGGATAATACACACAGTGATGTCACAGTACAGGGATAATACACACAGTGATGTCACAGTACAGAGGTAATATGCACAGTGATGTCACAGTACAGAGGTAATATGCACAGTGATGTCACAGTACAGGGATAATACACAGTGATGTCACAGTACAGGGATAATACACACAGTGATGTCACAGTACAGGGATAATACACACAGTGATATCACAGTACAGGGATAATACACACAGTGATGTCACAGTATAGAGATAATACACACAGTGATGTCACAGTACAGAGATAATACACACAGTGATGTCACAGTACAGGATAATACACACAGTGATGCCACAGTACAGAGATAATACACACAGTGATGTCACAGTGCAGAGGTAATATGCACAGTGATGTCACAGTACAGAGGTAATATGCACAGTGATGTCACAGTACAGGGATAATACACAGTGATGTCACAGTACAGGGATAATACACACAGTGATGTCACAGTACAGGGATAATACACACAGTGATGTCACAGTGCAGAGGTAATATGCACAGTGATGTCACAGTACAGAGGTAATATGCACAGTGATGTCACAGTACAGAGGTAATATGCACAGTGATGTCACAGTACAGGGATAATACACAGTGATGTCACAGTACAGGGATAATACACACAGTGATGTCACAGTACAGAGATAATACACACAGTGATGTCACAGTACAGGATAATACACACAGTGATGCCACAGTACAGAGATAATACACACAGTGATGTCACAGTACAGAGGTAATATGCACAGTGATGTCACAGTACAGGGATAATACACAGTGATGTCACAGTACAGGGATAATACACACAGTGATGTCACAGTACAGGGATAATACACACAGTGATGTCACAGTACAGAGGTAATATGCACAGTGATGTCACAGTACAGAGGTAATACACACAGTGATGTCACAGTACAGGGATAATACACACAGCGATGTCACAGTACATGGATAATACACACAGTGATGTCACAGTACAACGATAATACACAGTGATGTCACAGTACAGGGATAATACACACAGTGATGTCACAGTACAGGGATAATACACACAGTGATGTCACAGTACAGGGATAATACACACAGTGATGTCACAGTACAGGGATAATACACACAGTGATGTCACAGTACAGGGATAATACACACAGCGATGTCACAGTACATGGATAATACACACAGTGATGTCACAGTACAGCGATAATACACAGTGATGTCACAGTACAGGGGTATTACACACAGTGATGTCACAGTACAGGGGATAATACACACAGTGATGTCACAGTACAGGGATAATACACACAGTGATGTCACAGTACAGGGATAATACACACAGTGATGTCACAGTACAGGGATAATACACACAGTGATGTCACAGTACAGGGATAATACACACAGTGATGTCACAGTACAGGGATAATACACACAGTGATGTCACAGTACAGGGATAATACACACAGCGATGTCACAGTACAGCGATAATACACAGTGATGTCACAGTACAGGGGTAATACACACAGTGATGTCACAGTACAGGGATAATACACACAGTGATGTCACAGTACAGGGGTAATACACACAGTGATGTCACAGTACAGGGATAATACACACAGTAATATAACAGTACAGGGATAATACACACAGTGATGTCACAGTACAGGGATAATACACACAGTGATGTCACAGTACAGGCATAATACACACAGTGATGTCACAGTACATGGATAATACACACAGTGATGTCACAGTACAGGGATAATACACACAGTGATGTCACAGTACAGGGATAATACACACAGTGATGTCACAGTACAGGGATAATACACACAGCGATGTCACAGTACATGGATAATACACACAGTGATGTCGCAGTACAGCGATAATACACAGTGATGTCACAGTACAGGGGTAATACACACAGTGATGTCACAGTACAGGGATAATACACACAGTGATGTCACAGTACAGGGATAATACACACAGCGATGTCACAGTACATGGATAATACACACAGTGATGTCACAGTACAGCGATAATACACAGTGATGTCACAGTACAGGGGTAATACACACAGTGATGTCACAGTACAGGGATAATACACACAGCGATGTCACAGTACAGGTATAATACACACAGCGATGTCACAGTACAGGGATAATACACACAGTGATGTCACAGTACAGGGATAATACACACAGTGATGTCACAGTACATGGATAATACACACAGTGATGTCACAGTACAGGGATAATACACACAGTGATGTCACAGTACAGGGATAATACACAAAGCGATGTCACAGTACAGGGATAATACACACAGCGATGTCACAGTACAGGGATAATACACACGGTGATGTCACAGTACAGCGATAATACACACAGTAATGTCACAGAACAGACATAATACACACAGTGATGTCACAGTACAGAGATAATACACACAGTGATGTCACAGTACAGGGATAATACACACAGTGATGTCACAGTACAGGGATAATACACACAGTGATGTCACAGTACAGGGATAATACACACAGTGATGTCACAGTACAGGGATAATACACACAGTGATGTCACAGTACAGGGATAATACACACAGCGATGTCACAGTACATGGATAATACACACAGTGATGTCACAGTACAGCGATAATACACAGTGATGTCACAGTACAGGGATAATACACACAGTTATGTCACAGTACAGGGATAATACACACAGTGATGTCACAGTACAGGGATAATACACACAGTGATGTCACAGTACAGGGATAATACACACAGTGATGTCACAGTACAGGGATAATACACACAGTGATGTCACAGTACAGGGATAATACACACAGCGATGTCACAGTACATGGATAATACACACAGTGATGTCACAGTACAGCGATAATACACAGTGATGTCACAGTACAGGGGTAATACACACAGTGATGTCACAGTACAGGGATAATACACACTGCGATATCACAGTACAGGTATAATACACACAGCGATGTCACAGTACAGGGATAATACACACAGTGATGTCACAGTACAGGGATAATACACACAGTGATGTCACAGTACAGGGATAATACACACAGTGATGTCACAGTACAGGGATAATACACACAGCGATGTCACAGTACAGGGATAATACACACAGTGATGTCACAGTACAGCGATAATACACACAGTAATGTCACAGTACAGGGATAATACACACAGTGATGTCACAGTACAGCGATAATACACACAGTAATGTCACAGTACAGGGATAATACACACAGTGATGTCACAGTACAGGGATAATACACACAGTGATGTCACAGTACAGGGATAATACACACAGTGATGTCACAGTACAGGGATAATACACACAGCGATGTCACAGTACATGGATAATACACACAGTGATGTCACAGTACAGCGATAATACACAGTGATGTCACAGTACAGGGGTAATACACACAGTGATGTCACAGTACAGGGATAATACACACAGCGATGTCACAGTACAGGGGATAATACACACAGTGATGTCACAGTACAGGGATAATACACACAGTAATATAACAGTACAGGGATAATACACACAGTGATGTCACAGTACAGGGATAATACACACAGTGATGTCACAGTACAGAGATAATACACACAGTGATGTCACAGTACAGGCATAATACACACAGTGATGTCACAGTACATGGATAATACACACAGTGATGTCACAGTACAGGGATAATACACACAGTGATGTCACAGTACAGGGATAATACACACAGTGATGTCACAGTACAGGGATAATACACACAGTGATGTCACAGTACAGAGATAATACACACAGTGATGTCACAGTACAGGGATAATACACACAGTGATGTCACAGTAAAGACATAATACACACAGTGATGTCACAGTACAGAGATAATACACACAGTGATGTCACAGTAAAGACATAATACACACAGTGATGTCACAGTACAGAGATAATACACACAGTGATGTCACAGTGCAGGGATAATACACACAGTGATGTCACAGTAAAGACATAATACACACAGTGATGTCACAGTACAGGGATAATACACACAGTGATGTCAAAGTACTGGGATAATACACACAGTGATGTCACAGTAAAGACATAATACACACAGCGATGTCACAGTACAGGGATAATACACACAGTGATGTCACAGTACAGGGATAATACACACAGTGATGTCACAGTACAGGGATAATACACACAGTGATGTCACAGTACAGGATAATACACACAGTGATGCCACAGTACAGAGATAATACACACAGTGATGTCACAGTACAGAGGTAATATGCACAGTGATGTCACAGTACAGGATAATACACACAGTGATATCACAGTACAGAGATAATACACACAGTGATGTCACAGTACAGGGATTATACACACAGTGATGTCACAGTACAGGATAATACACACAGTGATGCCACAGTACAGAGATAATACACACAGTGATGTCACAGTACAGGATAATACACACAGTGATGCCACAGTACAGAGATAATACACACAGTGATGTCACAGTACAGGCATAATACACACAGTGATGTCACAGTACATGGATAATACACACAGTGATGTCACAGTACAGGGATAATACACAGTGATGTCACAGTACAGGGATAATACACACAGTGATGTCACAGTACAGGGATAATACACACAGTGATGTCACAGTACAGAGATAATACACACAGTGATGTCACAGTACAGGATAATACACACAGTGATGCCACAGTACAGAGATAATACACACAATGGTGTCACAGTACAGAGGTAATATGCACAGTGATGTCACAGTACAGGATAATACACACAGTGATGTCACAGTACAGAGGTAATATGCACAGTGATGTCACAGTACAGGGATAATACACAGTGATGTCACAGTACAGGGATAATACACACAGTGATGTCACAGTACAGGGATAATACACACAGTGATGTCACAGTACAGAGGTAATATGCACAGTGATGTCACAGTACAGAGGTAATATGCACAGTGATGTCACAGTACAGGGATAATACACAGTGATGTCACAGTACAGGGATAATACACACAGTGATGTCACAGTACAGGGATAATACACACAGTGATATCACAGTACAGGGATAATACACACAGTGATGTCACAGTATAGAGATAATACACACAGTGATGTCACAGTACAGAGATAATACACACAGTGATGTCACAGTACAGGATAATACACACAGTGATGCCACAGTACAGAGATAATACACACAGTGATGTCACAGTGCAGAGGTAATATGCACAGTGATGTCACAGTACAGAGGTAATATGCACAGTGATGTCACAGTACAGGGATAATACACAGTGATGTCACAGTACAGGGATAATACACACAGTGATGTCACAGTACAGGGATAATACACACAGTGATGTCACAGTGCAGAGGTAATATGCACAGTGATGTCACAGTACAGAGGTAATATGCACAGTGATGTCACAGTACAGAGGTAATATGCACAGTGATGTCACAGTACAGGGATAATACACAGTGATGTCACAGTACAGGGATAATACACACAGTGATGTCACAGTACAGAGATAATACACACAGTGATGTCACAGTACAGGATAATACACACAGTGATGCCACAGTACAGAGATAATACACACAGTGATGTCACAGTACAGAGGTAATATGCACAGTGATGTCACAGTACAGGGATAATACACAGTGATGTCACAGTACAGGGATAATACACACAGTGATGTCACAGTACAGGGATAATACACACAGTGATGTCACAGTACAGAGGTAATATGCACAGTGATGTCACAGTACAGAGGTAATACACACAGTGATGTCACAGTACAGGGATAATACACACAGCGATGTCACAGTACATGGATAATACACACAGTGATGTCACAGTACAGCGATAATACACAGTGATGTCACAGTACAGGGATAATACACACAGTGATGTCACAGTACAGGGATAATACACACAGTGATGTCACAGTACAGGGATAATACACACAGTGATGTCACAGTACAGGGATAATACACACAGTGATGTCACAGTACAGGGATAATACACACAGCGATGTCACAGTACATGGATAATACACACAGTGATGTCACAGTACAGCGATAATACACAGTGATGTCACAGTACAGGGGTATTACACACAGTGATGTCACAGTACAGGGGATAATACACACAGTGATGTCACAGTACAGGGATAATACACACAGTGATGTCACAGTACAGGGATAATACACACAGTGATGTCACAGTACAGGGATAATACACACAGTGATGTCACAGTACAGGGATAATACACACAGCGATGTCACAGTACAGGGATAATACACACAGTGATGTCACAGTACATGGATAATACACACAGTGATGTCACAGTACAGCGATAATACACAGTGATGTCACAGTACAGGGATAATACACACAGTGATGTCACAGTACAGGGATAATACACACAGTGATGTCACAGTACAGGGATAATACACACAGTGATGTCACAGTACAGGGATAATACACACAGTGATGTCACAGTACAGGGATAATACACACAGCGATGTCACAGTACATGGATAATACACACAGCGATGTCACAGTACAGCGATAATACACAGTGATGTCACAGTACTGGGGTAATACACACAGTGATGTCACAGTACAGGGATAATACACACAGTGATGTCACAGTACAGGGGTAATACACACAGTGATGTCACAGTACAGGGATAATACACACAGTAATATAACAGTACAGGGATAATACACACAGTGATGTCACAGTACAGGGATAATACACACAGTGATGTCACAGTACAGGCATAATACACACAGTGATGTCACAGTACATGGATAATACACACAGTGATGTCACAGTACAGGGATAATACACACAGTGATGTCACAGTACAGGGATAATACACACAGTGATGTCACAGTACAGGGATAATACACACAGTGATGTCACAGTACAGGGATAATACACACAGCGATGTCACAGTACATGGATAATACACACAGTGATGTCGCAGTACAGCGATAATACACAGTGATGTCACAGTACAGGGGTAATACACACAGTGATGTCACAGTACAGGGATAATACACACAGTAATATAACAGTACAGGGATAATACACACAGTGATGTCACAGTACAGGGATAATACACACAGTGATGTCACAGTACAGAGATAATACACACAGTGATGTCACAGTACAGGCATAATACACACAGTGATGTCACAGTACAGGGATAATACACACAGCGATGTCACAGTACAGGGATAATACACACAGCGATGTCACAGTACAGGGATAATACACACAGTGATGTCACAGTACAGAGATAATACACACAGTGATGTCACAGTAAAGACATAATACACACAGTGATGTCACAGTACAGAGATAATACACACATTGATGTCACAGTACAGAGATAATACACACAGTGATGTCACAGTACAGAGATAATACACACAGTGATGTCACAGTAAAGACATAATACACACAGTGATGTCACAGTAAAGACATAATACACACAGTGATGTCACAGTACAGAGATAATACACACAGTGATGTCACAGTACAGAGATAATACACACAGTGATGTCACAGTAAAGACATAATACACACAGTGATGTCACAGTACAGGGATAATACACACAGTGATGTCACAGTACAGGGATAATACACACAGTGATGTCACAGTACAGGGATAATACACACAGCGATGTCACAGTACAGGGATAATACACACAGCGATGTCACAGTACATGGATAATACACACAGTGATGTCACAGTACAGCGATAATACACAGTGATGTCACAGTACAGGGATAATACACACAGTGATGTCACAGTACAGGGATAATACACACAGTGATGTCACAGTACAGGGATAATACACACAGTGATGTCACAGTACAGGGATAATACACACAGTGATGTCACAGTACAGGGATAATACACACAGTGATGTCACAGTACAGGGATAATACACACAGCGATGTCACAGTACAGGGATAATACACACAGTGATGTCACAGTACAGGGATAATACACACAGCGATGTCACAGTACAGGGATAATACACACAGTGATGTCACAGTACATGGATAATACACACAGTGATGTCGCAGTACAGCGATAATACACAGTGATGTCACAGTACAGGGATAATACACAGTGATGTCACAGTACAGGGATAATACACACAGTGATGTCACAGTACAGGGATAATACACACAGTGATGTCACAGTACAGAGATAATACACACAGTGATGTCACAGTACAGGATAATACACACAGTGATGCCACAGTACAGAGATAATACACACAGTGATGTCACAGTACAGAGGTAATATGCACAGTGATGTCACAGTACAGGATAATACACACAGTGATGTCACAGTACAGAGGTAATATGCACAGTGATGTCACAGTACAGGGATAATACACAGTGATGTCACAGTACAGGGATAATACACACAGTGATGTCACAGTACAGGGATAATACACACAGTGATGTCACAGTACAGAGGTAATATGCACAGTGATGTCACAGTACAGAGGTAATATGCACAGTGATGTCACAGTACAGAGGTAATATGCACAGTGATGTCACAGTACAGGGATAATACACAGTGATGTCACAGTACAGGGATAATACACACAGTGATGTCACAGTACAGGGATAATACACACAGTGATATCACAGTACAGGGATAATACACAAAGTGATGTCACAGTACAGAGATAATACACACAGTGATGTCACAGTACAGGATAATACACACAGTGATGCCACAGTACAGAGATAATACACACAGTGATGTCACAGTGCAGAGGTAATATGCACAGTGATGTCACAGTACAGAGGTAATATGCACTGTGATGTCACAGTACAGGGATAATACACAGTGATGTCACAGTACAGGGATAATACACACAGTGATGTCACAGTACAGGGATAATACACACAGTGATGTCACAGTGCAGAGGTAATATGCACAGTGATGTCACAGTACAGAGGTAATATGCACAGTGATGTCACAGTACAGAGGTAATATGCACAGTGATGTCACAGTACAGGGATAATACACAGTGATGTCACAGTACTGGGATAATACACACAGTGATGTCACAGTACAGGGATAATACACACAGTGATGTCACAGTACAGAGATAATACACACAGTGATGTCACAGTACAGGATAATACACACAGTGATGCCACAGTACAGAGATAATACACACAGTGATGTCACAGTACAGAGGTAATATGCACAGTGATGTCACAGTACAGGGATAATACACACAGTGATGTCACAGTACAGAGATAATACACACAGTGATGTCACAGTACAGGTATAATACACACAGTGATGTCACAGTACAGGGATAATACACACAGTGATGTCACAGTACAGGTATAATACACACAGTGATGTCACAGTACAGGTATAATACACACAGTGATGTCACAGTGCAGGGATAATACACACAGTGATGTCACAGTACAGGGATAACACACACAGTGATGTCACAGTACAGGGATAATACACACAGTGATGTCACAGTACAGGGATAATACACACAGTGATGTCACAGTACAGGGATAATACACACAGTGATGTCACAGTACAGGGATAATACACACAGTGATGTCACAGTACAGGGATAATACACACAGTGATGTCACAGTACAGGCATAATACACACAGTGATGTCACAGTACAGGGATAATACACACAGTGATGTCACAGTACAGGGATAATACACACAGTGATGTCACAGTACAGGGATAATACACACAGCGATGTCACAGTACATGGATAATACACACAGTGATGTCACAGTACAGCGATAATACACAGTGATGTCACAGTACAGGGGTAATACACACAGTGATGTCACAGTACAGGGATAATACACACAGCGATGTCACAGTACAGGGATAATACACACAGTGATGTCACAGTACAGGGATAATACACACAGTGATGTCACAGTACAGGGATAATACACACAGTGATGTCACAGTACAGGGATAATACACACAGCGATGTCACAGTACAGAGATAACACACACAGTGATGTCACAGTACAGGGATAATACACACAGTGATGTCACAGTACAGGGATAATACACACAGTGATGTCACAGTACAGGTATAATACACACAGTGATGTCACAGTACAGGGATAATACACACAGTGATGTCACAGTACAGGGATAATACACACAGTGATGTCACAGTACAGGGATAATACACACAGTGATGTCACAGTACAGGGATAATACACACAGCGATGTCACAGTACAGGGATAATACACAGAGCGATGTCACAGTACATGGATAATACACACAGTGATGTCACAGTACAGCGATAATACACACAGTAATGTCACAGTACAGGGATAATACACACAGTGATGTCACAGTACAGGGATAATACACACAGTGATGTCACAGTACAGGGATAATACACACAGTGATGTCACAGTACAGGGATAATACACACAGTGATGTCACAGTACAGGGATAATACACACAGCGATGTCACAGTACATGGATAATACACACAGTGATGTCACAGTACAGCGATAATACACAGTGATGTCACAGTACAGGGATAATACACACAGTTATGTCACAGTACAGGGATAATACACACAGTGATGTCACAGTACAGGGATAATACACACAGTGATGTCACAGTACAGGGATAATACACACAGTGATGTCACAGTACAGGGATAATACACACAGTGATGTCACAGTACAGGGATAATACACACAGCGATGTCACAGTACATGGATAATACACACAGTGATGTCACAGTACAGCGATAATACACAGTGATGTCACAGTACAGGGGTAATACACACAGTGATGTCACAGTACAGGGATAATACACACTGCGATGTCACAGTACAGGTATAATACACACAGCGATGTCACAGTACAGGGATAATACACACAGTGATGTCACAGTACAGGGATAATACACACAGTGATGTCACAGTACAGGGATAATACACACAGTGATGTCACAGTACAGGGATAATACACACAGCGATGTCACAGTACAGGGATAATACACACAGCGATGTCACAGTACATGGATAATACACACAGTGATGTCACAGTACAGCGATAATACACACAGTAATGTCACAGTACAGGGATAATACACACAGTGATGTCACAGTACAGGGATAATACACACAGTGATGTCACAGTACAGGGATAATACACACAGTGATGTCACAGTACAGGGATAATACACACAGCGATGTCACAGTACATGGATAATACACACAGTGATGTCACAGTACAGCGATAATACACAGTGATGTCACAGTACAGGGGTAATACACACAGTGATGTCACAGTACAGGGATAATACACACAGCGATGTCACAGTACAGGGGATAATACACACAGTGATGTCACAGTACAGGATTAATACACACAGTAATATAACAGTACAGGGATAATACACACAGTGATGTCACAGTACAGGGATAATACACACAGTGATGTCACAGTACAGAGATAATACACACAGTGATGTCACAGTACAGGCATAATACACACAGTGATGTCACAGTACATGGATAATACACACAGTGATGTCACAGTACAGGGATAATACACACAGTGATGTCACAGTACAGGGATAATACACACAGTGATGTCACAGTACAGGGATAATACACACAGTGATGTCACAGTACAGAGATAATACACACAGTGATGTCACAGTACAGGGATAATACACACAGTGATGTCACAGTAAAGACATAATACACACAGTGATGTCACAGTACAGAGATAATACACACAGTGATGTCACAGTAAAGACATAATACACACAGTGATGTCACAGTACAGAGATAATACACACAGTGATGTCACAGTGCAGGGATAATACACACAGTGATGTCACAGTGAAGACATAATACACACAGTGATGTCACAGTACAGGGATAATACACACAGTGATGTCAAAGTACTGGGATAATACACACAGTGATGTCACAGTAAAGACATAATACACACAGCGATGTCACAGTACAGGGATAATACACACAGTGATGTCACAGTACAGGGATAATACACACAGTGATGTCACAGTACAGGGATAATACACACAGTGATGTCACAGTACAGGATAATACACACAGTGATGCCACAGTACAGAGATAATACACACAGTGATGTCACAGTACAGAGGTAATATGCACAGTGATGTCACAGTACAGGATAATACACACAGTGATATCACAGTACAGAGATAATACACACAGTGATGTCACAGTACAGGATAATACACACAGTGATGCCACAGTACAGAGATAATACACACAGTGATGTCACAGTACAGGATAATACACACAGTGATGCCACAGTACAGAGATAATACACACAGTGATGTCACAGTACAGGGATAATACACACAGTGATGTCACAGTACAGAGATAATACACACAGTGGTGTCACAGTACAGGGATAATACACACAGTGATGTCACAGTACATGGATAATACACACAGTGATGTCACAGTACAGGGATAATACACAGTGATGTCACAGTACAGGGATAATACACACAGTGATGTCACAGTACAGGGATAATACACACAGTGATGTCAGAGTACAGAGATAATACACACAGTGATGTCACAGTACAGGATAATACACACAGTGATGCCACAGTACAGAGATAATACACACAGTGGTGTCACAGTACAGAGGTAATATGCACAGTGATGTCACAGTACAGGATAATACACACAGTGATGTCACAGTACAGAGGTAATATGCACAGTGATGTCACAGTACAGGGATAATACACAGTGATGTCACAGTACAGGGATAATACACACAGTGATGTCACAGTACAGGGATAATACACACAGTGATGTCACAGTACAGAGGTAATATGCACAGTGATGTCACAGTACAGAGGTAATATGCACAGTGATGTCACAGTACAGGGATAATACACAGTGATGTCACAGTACAGGGATAATACACACAGTGATGTCACAGTACAGGGATAATACACACAGTGATATCACAGTACAGGGATAATACACACAGTGATGTCACAGTATAGAGATAATACACACAGTGATGTCACAGTACAGAGATAATACACACAGTGATGTCACAGTACAGGATAATACACACAGTGATGCCACAGTACAGAGATAATACACACAGTGATGTCACAGTGCAGAGGTAATATGCACAGTGATGTCACAGTACAGAGGTAATATGCACAGTGATGTCACAGTACAGGGATAATACACAGTGATGTCACAGTACAGGGATAATACACACAGTGATGTCACAGTACAGGGATAATACACACAGTGATGTCACAGTGCAGAGGTAATATGCACAGTGATGTCACAGTACAGAGGTAATATGCACAGTGATGTCACAGTACAGAGGTAATATGCACAGTGATGTCACAGTACAGGGATAATACACAGTGATGTCACAGTACAGGGATAATACACACAGTGATGTCACAGTACAGAGATAATACACACAGTGATGTCACAGTACAGGATAATACACACAGTGATGCCACAGTACAGAGATAATACACACAGTGATGTCACAGTACAGAGGTAATATGCACAGTGATGTCACAGTACAGGGATAATACACAGTGATGTCACAGTACAGGGATAATACACACAGTGATGTCACAGTACAGGGATAATACACACAGTGATGTCACAGTACAGAGGTAATATGCACAGTGATGTCACAGTACAGAGGTAATACACACAGTGATGTCACAGTACAGGGATAATACACACAGCGATGTCACAGTACATGGATAATACAAACAGTGATGTCACAGTACAGCGATAATACACAGTGATGTCACAGTACAGGGATAATACACACAGTGATGTCACAGTACAGGGATAATACACACAGTGATGTCACAGTACAGGGATAATACACACAGTGATGTCACAGTACAGGGATAATACACACAGTGATGTCACAGTACAGGGATAATACACACAGCGATGTCACAGTACATGGATAATACACACAGTGATGTCACAGTACAGCGATAATACACAGTGATGTCACAGTACAGGGGTATTACACACAGTGATGTCACAGTACAGGGGATAATACACACAGTGATGTCACAGTACAGGGATAATACACACAGTGATGTCACAGTACAGGGATAATACACACAGTGATGTCACAGTACAGGGATAATACACACAGTGATGTCACAGTACAGGGATAATACACACAGTGATGTCACAGTACAGGGATAATACACACAGCGATGTCACAGTACAGCGATAATACACAGTGATGTCACAGTACAGGGGTAATACACACAGTGATGTCACAGTACAGGGATAATACACACAGTGATGTCACAGTACAGGGGTAATACACACAGTGATGTCACAGTACAGGGATAATACACACAGTAATATAACAGTACAGGGATAATACACACAGTGATGTCACAGTACAGGGATAATACACACAGTGATGTCACAGTACAGGCATAATACACACAGTGATGTCACAGTACATGGATAATACACACAGTGATGTCACAGTACAGGGATAATACACACAGTGATGTCACAGTACAGGGATAATACACACAGTGATGTCACAGTACAGGGATAATACACACAGCGATGTCACAGTACATGGATAATACACACAGTGATGTCGCAGTACAGCGATAATACACAGTGATGTCACAGTACAGGGGTAATACACACAGTGATGTCACAGTACAGGGATAATACACACAATGATGTCACAGTACAGGGATAATACACACAGTGATGTCACAGTACAGGGATAATACACACAGTAATATAACAGTACAGGGATAATACACACAGTGATGTCACAGTAAAGACATAATACACACAGTGATGTCACAGTACAGAGATAATACACACAGTGATGTCACAGTACAGAGATAATACACACAGTGATGTCACAGTAAAGACATAATACACACAGTGATGTCACAGTAAAGACATAATACACACAGTGATGTCACAGTACAGAGATAATACACACAGTGATGTCACAGTACAGAGATAATACACACAGTGATGTCACAGTAAAGACATAATACACACAGTGATGTCACAGTACAGGGATAATACACACAGTGATGTCACAGTACAGGGATAATACACACAGTGATGTCACAGTACAGGGATAATACACACAGCGATGTCACAGTACAGGGATAATACACACAGCGATGTCACAGTACATGGATAATACACACAGTGATGTCACAGTACAGCGATAATACACAGTGATGTCACAGTACAGGGATAATACACACAGTGATGTCACAGTACAGGGATAATACACACAGTGATGTCACAGTACAGGGATAATACACACAGTGATGTCACAGTACAGGGATAATACACACAGTGATGTCACAGTACAGGGATAATGCACACAGTGATGTCACAGTACAGGGATAATACACACAGCGATGTCACAGTACATGGATAATACACACAGTGATGTCGCAGTACAGCGATAATACACAGTGATGTCACAGTACAGGGATAATACACAGTGATGTCACAGTACAGGGATAATACACACAGTGATGTCACAGTACAGGGATAATACACACAGTGATGTCACAGTACAGAGATAATACACACAGTGATGTCACAGTACAGGATAATACACACAGTGATGCCACAGTACAGAGATAATACACACAGTGATGTCACAGTACAGAGGTAATATGCACAGTGATGTCACAGTACAGGATAATACACACAGTGATGTCACAGTACAGAGGTAATATGCACAGTGATGTCACAGTACAGGGATAATACACAGTGATGTCACAGTACAGGGATAATACACACAGTGATGTCACAGTACAGGGATAATACACACAGTGATGTCACAGTACAGAGGTAATATGCACAGTGATGTCACAGTACAGAGGTAATATGCACAGTGATGTCACAGTACAGAGGTAATATGCACAGTGATGTCACAGTACAGGGATAATACACAGTGATGTCACAGTACAGGGATAATACACACAGTGATGTCACAGTACAGGGATAATACACACAGTGATATCACAGTACAGGGATAATACACACAGTGATGTCACAGTATAGAGATAATACACACAGTGATGTCACAGTACAGAGATAATACACACAGTGATGTCACAGTACAGGATAATACACACAGTGATGCCACAGTACAGAGATAATACACACAGTGATGTCACAGTGCAGAGGTAATATGCACAGTGATGTCACAGTACAGAGGTAATATGCACAGTGATGTCACAGTACAGGGATAATACACTGTGATGTCACAGTACAGGGATAATACACACAGTGATGTCACAGTACAGGGATAATACACACAGTGATGTCACAGTGCAGAGGTAATATGCACAGTGATGTCACAGTACAGAGGTAATATGCACAGTGATGTCACAGTACAGAGGTAATATGCACAGTGATGTCACAGTACAGGGATAATACACAGTGATGTCACAGTACAGGGATAATACACACAGTGATGTCACAGTACAGGGATAATACACACAGTGATGTCACAGTACAGAGATAATACACACAGTGATGTCACAGTACAGGATAATACACACAGTGATGCCACAGTACAGAGATAATACACACAGTGATGTCACAGTACAGAGGTAATATGCACAGTGATGTCACAGTACAGGGATAATACACACAGTGATGTCACAGTACAGGGATAATACACACAGTGATGTCACAGTACAGAGGTAATATGCACAGTGATGTCACAGTACAGAGGTAATATGCACAGTGATGTCACAGTACAGAGGTAATATGCACAGTGATGTCACAGTACAGAGGTAATATGCACAGTGATGTCACAGTACAGGGATAATACACAGTGATGTCACAGTACAGGGATAATACACACAGTGATGTCACAGTACAGGGATAATACACACAGTGATATCACAGTACAGGGATAATACACACAGTGATGTCACAGTATAGAGATAATACACACAGTGATGTCACAGTACAGAGATAATACACACAGTGATGTCACAGTACAGAGGTAATATGCACAGTGATGTCACAGTACAGGGATAATACACTGTGATGTCACAGTACAGGGATAATACACACAGTGATGTCACAGTACAGGGATAATACACACAGCGATGTCACAGTGCAGAGGTAATATGCACAGTGATGTCACAGTACAGAGGTAATATGCACAGTGATGTCACAGTACAGAGGTAATATGCACAGTGATGTCACAGTACAGGGATAATACACAGTGATGTCACAGTACAGGGATAATACACACAGTGATGTCACAGTACAGAGATAATACACACAGTGATGTCACAGTACAGGATAATACACACAGTGATGCCACAGTACAGAGATAATACACACAGTGATGTCACAGTACAGAGGTAATATGCACAGTGATGTCACAGTACAGGGATAATACACACAGTGATGTCACAGTACAGGGATAATACACACAGTGATGTCACAGTACAGAGGTAATATGCACAGTGATGTCACAGTACAGAGGTAATATGCACAGTGATGTCACAGTACAGAGGTAATATGCACAGTGATGTCACAGTACAGGGATAATACACAGTGATGTCACAGTACAGGGATAATACACACAGTGATGTCACAGTACAGGGATAATACACACAGTGATATCACAGTACAGGGATAATACACACAGTGATGTCACAGTATAGAGATAATACACACAGTGATGTCACAGTACAGAGATAATACACACAGTGATGTCACAGTACAGGATAATACACACAGTGATGCCACAGTACAGAGATAATACACACAGTGATGTCACAGTGCAGAGGTAATATGCACAGTGATGTCACAGTACAGAGGTAATATGCACAGTGATGTCACAGTACAGGGATAATACACTGTGATGTCACAGTACAGGGATAATACACACAGTGATGTCACAGTACAGGGATAATACACACAGTGATGTCACAGTGCAGAGGTAATATGCACAGTGATGTCACAGTACAGAGGTAATATGCACAGTGATGTCACAGTACAGAGGTAATATGCACAGTGATGTCACAGTACAGGGATAATACACAGTGATGTCACAGTACAGGGATAATACACACAGTGATGTCACAGTACAGGGATAATACACACAGTGATGTCACAGTACAGAGATAATACACACAGTGATGTCACAGTACAGGATAATACACACAGTGATGCCACAGTACAGAGATAATACACACAGTGATGTCACAGTACAGAGGTAATATGCACAGTGATGTCACAGTACAGGGATAATACACACAGTGATGTCACAGTACAGGGATAATACACACAGTGATGTCACAGTACAGAGGTAATATGCACAGTGATGTCACAGTACAGAGGTAATATGCACAGTGATGTCACAGTACAGAGGTAATATGCACAGTGATGTCACAGTACAGAGGTAATATGCACAGTGATGTCACAGTACAGGGATAATACACAGTGATGTCACAGTACAGGGATAATACACACAGTGATGTCACAGTACAGGGATAATACACACAGTGATATCACAGTACAGGGATAATACACACAGTGATGTCACAGTATAGAGATAATACACACAGTGATGTCACAGTACAGAGATAATACACACAGTGATGTCACAGTACAGGATAATACACACAGTGATGCCACAGTACAGAGATAATACACACAGTGATGTCACAGTGCAGAGGTAATATGCACAGTGATGTCACAGTACAGAGGTAATATGCACAGTGATGTCACAGTACAGGGATAATACACTGTGATGTCACAGTACAGGGATAATACACACAGTGATGTCACAGTACAGGGATAATACACACAGTGATGTCACAGTGCAGAGGTAATATGCACAGTGATGTCACAGTACAGAGGTAATATGCACAGTGATGTCACAGTACAGAGGTAATATGCACAGTGATGTCACAGTATAGAGATAATACACACAGTGATGTCACAGTACAGAGATAATACACACAGTGATGTCACAGTACAGGATAATACACACAGTGATGCCACAGTACAGAGATAATACACACAGTGATGTCACAGTGCAGAGGTAATATGCACAGTGATGTCACAGTACAGAGGTAATATGCACAGTGATGTCACAGTACAGGGATAATACACTGTGATGTCACAGTACAGGGATAATACACACAGTGATGTCACAGTACAGGGATAATACACACAGTGATGTCACAGTGCAGAGGTAATATGCACAGTGATGTCACAGTACAGAGGTAATATGCACAGTGATGTCACAGTACAGAGGTAATATGCACAGTGATGTCACAGTACAGGGATAATACACAGTGATGTCACAGTACAGGGATAATACACACAGTGATGTCACAGTACAGGGATAATACACACAGTGATGTCACAGTACAGAGATAATACACACAGTGATGTCACAGTACAGGATAATACACACAGTGATGCCACAGTACAGAGATAATACACACAGTGATGTCACAGTACAGAGGTAATATGCACAGTGATGTCACAGTACAGGGATAATACACACAGTGATGTCACAGTACAGGGATAATACACACAGTGATGTCACAGTACAGAGGTAATATGCACAGTGATGTCACAGTACAGAGGTAATATGCACAGTGATGTCACAGTACAGAGGTAATATGCACAGTGATGTCACAGTACAGAGGTAATATGCACAGTGATGTCACAGTACAGGGATAATACACAGTGATGTCACAGTACAGGGATAATACACACAGTGATGTCACAGTACAGGGATAATACACACAGTGATATCACAGTACAGGGATAATACACACAGTGATGTCACAGTATAGAGATAATACACACAGTGATGTCACAGTACAGAGATAATACACACAGTGATGTCACAGTACAGGATAATACACACAGTGATGCCACAGTACAGAGATAATACACACAGTGATGTCACAGTACAGAGGTAATATGCACAGTGATGTCACAGTACAGGGATAATACACTGTGATGTCACAGTACAGGGATAATACACACAGTGATGTCACAGTACAGGGATAATACACACAGCGATGTCACAGTGCAGAGGTAATATGCACAGTGATGTCACAGTACAGAGGTAATATGCACAGTGATGTCACAGTACAGAGGTAATATGCACAGTGATGTCACAGTACAGGGATAATACACAGTGATGTCACAGTACAGGGATAATACACACAGTGATGTCACAGTACAGGGATAATACACACAGTGATGTCACAGTACAGAGATAATACACACAGTGATGTCACAGTACAGGATAATACACACAGTGATGCCACAGTACAGAGATAATACACACAGTGATGTCACAGTACAGAGGTAATATGCACAGTGATGTCACAGTACAGGGATAATACACACAGTGATGTCACAGTACAGAGGTAATATGCACAGTGATGTCACAGTACAGAGGTAATATGCACAGTGATGTCACAGTACAGAGGTAATATGCACAGTGATGTCACAGTACAGGGATAATACACAGTGATGTCACAGTACAGGGATAATACACACAGTGATGTCACAGTACAGGGATAATACACACAGTGATATCACAGTACAGGGATAATACACACAGTGATGTCACAGTATAGAGATAATACACACAGTGATGTCACAGTACAGAGATAATACACACAGTGATGTCACAGTACAGGATAATACACACAGTGATGCCACAGTACAGAGATAATACACACAGTGATGTCACAGTGCAGAGGTAATATGCACAGTGATGTCACAGTACAGAGGTAATATGCACAGTGATGTCACAGTACAGGGATAATACACTGTGATGTCACAGTACAGGGATAATACACACAGTGATGTCACAGTACAGGGATAATACACACAGTGATGTCACAGTGCAGAGGTAATATGCACAGTGATGTCACAGTACAGAGGTAATATGCACAGTGATGTCACAGTACAGAGGTAATATGCACAGTGATGTCACAGTACAGGGATAATACACAGTGATGTCACAGTACAGGGATAATACACACAGTGATGTCACAGTACAGGGATAATACACACAGTGATGTCACAGTACAGAGATAATACACACAGTGATGTCACAGTACAGGATAATACACACAGTGATGCCACAGTACAGAGATAATACACACAGTGATGTCACAGTACAGAGGTAATATGCACAGTGATGTCACAGTACAGGGATAATACACACAGTGATGTCACAGTACAGGGATAATACACACAGTGATGTCACAGTACAGAGGTAATATGCACAGTGATGTCACAGTACAGAGGTAATATGCACAGTGATGTCACAGTACAGAGGTAATATGCACAGTGATGTCACAGTACAGAGGTAATATGCACAGTGATGTCACAGTACAGGGATAATACACAGTGATGTCACAGTACAGGGATAATACACACAGTGATGTCACAGTACAGGGATAATACACACAGTGATATCACAGTACAGGGATAATACACACAGTGATGTCACAGTATAGAGATAATACACACAGTGATGTCACAGTACAGAGATAATACACACAGTGATGTCACAGTACAGGATAATACACACAGTGATGCCACAGTACAGAGATAATACACACAGTGATGTCACAGTGCAGAGGTAATATGCACAGTGATGTCACAGTACAGAGGTAATATGCACAGTGATGTCACAGTACAGGGATAATACACTGTGATGTCACAGTACAGGGATAATACACACAGTGATGTCACAGTACAGGGATAATACACACAGTGATGTCACAGTGCAGAGGTAATATGCACAGTGATGTCACAGTACAGAGGTAATATGCACAGTGATGTCACAGTACAGAGGTAATATGCACAGTGATGTCACAGTACAGGGATAATACACAGTGATGTCACAGTACAGGGATAATACACACAGTGATGTCACAGTACAGGGATAATACACACAGTGATGTCACAGTACAGAGATAATACACACAGTGATGTCACAGTACAGGATAATACACACAGTGATGCCACAGTACAGAGATAATACACACAGTGATGTCACAGTACAGAGGTAATATGCACAGTGATGTCACAGTACAGGGATAATACACACAGTGATGTCACAGTACAGGGATAATACACACAGTGATGTCACAGTACAGAGGTAATATGCACAGTGATGTCACAGTACAGAGGTAATATGCACAGTGATTCCCCTGCAGGTGAAGTGGGCATTTTCTTGCTATAGGAAAACAAAGTCATTCCTTTATCATGTAAAGGTATTTAAAGGGATGGTTATTTTTTTACTACTTTTGCACTTTTCTGTTTGACCTTCAATCTCAAGGTTTATTTTAGGGTTTATTTAAAAAAAAATAATCACACATATTCTCATGGTTGACCTCAGATACAGTAATAAGCCTCCGCCAGGTCAACTAAGCTGTTCATGAAAAGTGTCACCTTCAGCTTCGTATGACCTCCTGATAGCTGTGACACACATCCCCTGCTGAATATCCCTGTCATCATGTATCCTCCTCCGCTACTGGTTACTATCGGTTACACTAAATGTATTCCCTAAATAAACATCCAGAAGAATTCCTTTATGTAACCTTATATAAAGGTTTGAAGGTCCCCTGCCTCAGCCAGAAGAAGCCAAAATATCTGAGCACCTGATTCTGGCAAGAACTACTTTCTTTTGTTCTACTTTGTTAATGAGCCCCCCCCCCCCCCCTCTCCGCATCCATTCAGCCTTGGAATTGGAAATGAGAATGTATTGTAGTAGCAGAGCCGGAGTAAGAGTAATGTGCGGTGTTATTAGGACGCGGTGCTGGGGGGCAGCGGGAAGCTTCTTCTGGAAGAATTACCTTGTCGAGAACTAAAAATACATCCAGGACATCCACAGTTTCATCCGAACGTCGTCTCCGTCCTACTAAATCTCACAAGCAGCTGGTGCCGGATCTCCACGGGCTCCCGGCAGCAGAGAAAATGACTTCTCTGAGAAGGTGCGATACCACCCCGTATGGCACCATTACCAGTATCAACTCAATTCGGAACGTTGGCTCGTGAAAGCCGGGTCATCGTTTTGAGACATTTTTTATTTGGATGTTTGGACTTGAAGACCTCCAGGGTGTCCATATCAAGAAAAGCCACTTTTGACTTCAGTAACCGCTCTTAAAATTGAGGGGAACTAGTTTTATCTGGTTTACTTCTCAAAAACGGTTACCATATTCCTAGGTTTTCAAGGAGTGGCACCATTTTGTTTGGTTCTCAAGGAGTGGCAGTGTTTGTCATGGATGTCCCCCGCGATCCATGTCACGGATCGAGGGCACACGCGTGTTTCTCTCCATGGCGGCGCGGCTGCCCCGTGCCCGGACTTGGACACACCTGTCCACGAGCCTGCTTCCCGATTCTCCAGGTTGCACACGTCCCTCTCTAGGGCATGCACGTGCCGGCTATTCTGGATTTAAGGGGCCAGCGTCCTCCTGATTGGCGCTGGCATTTCCGTCTCTGCTATATAGTCCGGCGGCTCCTAGCATTCCCTGCTAGATCTTCTAGTCAATCCTCCTTAAGTGAAAGCCTCCTGTGTGTCTCTAGTGTGTATCCCGTGGTCCGTTCCTGTGTATCCCATGGTCCGTTCCTGTGTATCCCTTAGTCCGTATCCTGTGGTCTGTATCCCGTGGTCCGTATCCTGTGGTCCGTATTCCAGTCATACAGTACTCCTGCCATCCTGTGCTCCTCCTGTGCCTTCCAGGGTTCCTGTCCAGCGGTTCAGTCCGTACCAGCGTTACCTGTGTTCCTCTGTGTTCCTGCTGTTGTCCCAGGCTTTGACTGTTTCCTGCATTTGTTACCTCGGCTGCCACCGCGGGTCTCATACCATCCCCCGAGGTGGTCCAGAGGGTCCACAGACTCTTCCCTAAGAGACTATGACAGCTCGTCCCTCACGAACTGTGACAATGTTCTCAAGAAGCAGCATTATATCTCAAGGTTTCCAAGAAGTGGCACCATGTCCCTAGGATCCCTAGATTGAAACATTTTCCTAGATGCTCAAGAGGTTGGACCACTTTACTAGGTTACCAGGAAGTGGCATCATAAACCTTAGTTTTTAAGCTTCAACATATCTCTAGGTTACTGAGAAGTGGCACCATATCCCTAGGTCTTCACAACCTGGCACCATATACCTAGGCTCTCAAGAAGTGGTTTCTTTACAATAGATTCACAAGTGGCACCATATTCCTGGGTTCCAATAGGTTGCACCATAACTCTAGGTTACTATGATATTGCATATCACTAATTGTTCAAGAAGTGGCACCATTTCCCTCAAGAACTTCTTGGGAAACTAGGTATATGTTTCCCGTTAGATAAGATTAGAATAACTTTATTTATACAATTTCCCTTTTGGGATAAATAAACTTAATCTAATCTAACTGGCACCATATCTCTAGTTTCCCAAGACATTGCACCACATCTTTGGGTACCCTTATCTTTAGGTCCTCAAGATGTGGCACCAATTCCCTAGGTTCTCAAAAACTGGCACCATATCTCTAGTTTCCCAAGACGTTGCACCATATCTTTGGGTATCCTTTTCTTTAGGTCTCTAAGATGTGGCACCATTCCCCTAGGTTCTCAAGAACTGGCACCATATCTCTAGTTTCCCAAGACATTGCACCATATCTCTAGGTACCCTTATCTTTAGGTCCTCAAGATGTGGCACCAATTTCCTAGGTTCTCAAGAACAGGCACCATATCTCTAGTTTCTCAAGAAGTTGGCCTTATCTCTAGGTACTAATATCGTGGGCTGTTATGAAGTGGCACCACTTAGAAGTAGTTCCATTTCTGTAGGTCCCCAAGAACATAGGTTCTCTGTAGGTTCCCATAACACCAGGTTCTCAAGAAATGATGAGATGAGATGCAAACGTCCTACAGGTCATCACTGCAAAGATTTAGCAAAAATGTTGAGTTAGCCATAAGTTACTAAACCTTGGATACCCAGGAACTCATCAGTATTATGTAGGCATTTTGTAGGCACTGTTATTCAGGCTGTGTATGGTGGTACCATTAAGACCTTGTTATATCTGGTTGGCGTTACTTTGTGCACTGCTGGGCAGTATTATACAGTATTTTACACCCATTGGGGCACATTTACTTACCCGTTCCGTCGCGATCCCTGAAGTGCGTTGTCTGACGAGGATTCGGAGCTGCCGCGATTCACTAAGATCGTGCTTCCAATTTCCTGCATGTGTCGCTTCCCCGCTCAGGTCCGCCGGAGTTCACCTTCTTCTTCCTGGTGCATGTAAGTGCTTGGCTTGCGACAAAATTTTGAATGTTAAATCCTGCGCGTTGTCCGAATCTATCAGAACGTCCGGATCGTTGGGTTTTCCGACAATAGTGCGGACCGCGGACCCTTAGTAGATGTGCCCCATAGTGCACATTGGCACATAAGAGTAGTAGCCTCTTCCAGGACATCATCACGGAGATCTTCACTCCCTTAAGACCTCCATAAAGGGAAAAATCAGCAAGAAATGATATGCATATGTTAAAGCGAAAGGCGATTGGAAAGCATTAAGGTCTTAAGGAGGATCGCACAGTAAAGGAAGGATTTACAAGGATTCTCCTAAGAGGTAGTGGAGCAATTAAAGTAAGAGATGACTAGAGCCGACAAGGTAAAGGGAAGGTTTAATTCTTTAAATGCCAAGATGTGCCAAGAATACGATTATCAGAAGATGATTATGTGAGCGCTCAGGATGTACAGCTACGCGGATCTTCCAGACAAATCACCATTAAGCCTCGTCTCTTTCTATGTATGAAATCCTTGATTGTCCCTTGAAAACAGATTATATGTATGTAAAGGTTCCACGTGTTTTACACAAAATATTATCCTTTAACCACAAAAGATAAGGTCCAAGGAAAGTTGGACTAAATTGAGAAAAATAAAAAAATTTGATCTGCTTTTGGAACAGCTACCTGACACTGGGAACGGTCCAAAAGATACTCCTAGAATCTCAGTCAACTAAAAAACGATGCATCCTGAACGCGATTTAAAGACCTTAATAATAATGGCCTACAAGGGTCAGGGATTAATGGCTTCCAACCAACTCAACAGGGCTTAGGAAAAAGCCATATTGCTCCCAGTTTTCACATGGACATTGTCCCCAGTGTCAGCCATAGGGTTGTCTAGGGCTAGGGGTTAGGAGCCTAATGGCCACTTAATGGTTCTATTGGCCCCTAGACGTTGCTCAAGAATGTAGTCCAACATAAACCCCTCCTTACCCCTGACAAAGAAGGCCCTGCATAGGGGTTCCTCCTGTCGAAGATACTTGACTCTATGTGGTCATCGGCTCCTCGTCCCCCAATGACCCACAGCAATGCATACTTATCCGAAGAGAAAGGTTCAGTGCTGATTGGAGGGTGAGAAAGCTGACCACACCCTTGCTGACCTAACAGCTCTCACAAGACCTGCCCCCAAGGGACCAACAAAACCTTAAGAAAGTCCCTCTGCAGTCAGTCTGCCTTATGAGTAGTATCAGTAGGTCTTTTTCATATCTGATCAGTTATCCCATAACTTTGGATGCTATGGAGGAGGTCCTTGTTCTCATTGAAGACATCCAAGTAGTGTATAGTGAATTGATTACAGGCAATGCCCCTAACTAAGGGACAACTGTAAGGGTCTCTTTGGGAAGAGTCTGTGGACCCCCTGGACCACCGCAGAAGATGGTACTAGCCGACACCTGGGACTGGAGTCTAAGTGGCACTTGGTCTTCGCCAGAGCCCGCCGCAAAATGGGATGGTCTTGCTGCGGCAGGGTGCCACCAGGTCGTTCCACGGGTGCGACTAGGCCCACGGTGGCAGCCATGGTAGTACGGAGAGAGATGCAGGACACAGTCCGAGTCTGGGGTGACAGCAGGAAAGCAGCCTGGGAGGATACGCTGGAACTCACGGTTGGTGCACAGGAACTGGCACACGGTAGAGCCACGAAGGGACAGACTGGCACACGGAGGAATGCTGGAGACACGGTGCACACAGCCAGAAACAGATGACAGGAAACACAGAGGAATACTGGCAACACAGGAACACAGAGGAACACTGGAAAACACAGCAACACTGGAGGGCTTTCACTTAGCAAGAAATGATGCTGAAGATCCGGTGAGGAAGGAAGGGAGGTGCCAGATTATAAGGCCGAGCCGGATTAGTCAGCGCCAATCAGGAGGAGCTGGTGCACGCATGCCCTAGTGAGCAGGAACGCGGCCTAGTCGGGAAGCAGGAGCGTTGGAGAGGTGAGTCCGGGCCGGGGGCGCCACGCCACACAGGGAAGAACGCGACAAGGATCACGGATGCATCCGTGACAGCCCCATGCAAATTAGTTCTCCTCTTGAAAAAAAGAAACTCTCAGTCAGTCCTTATTTCAATATCCCCAAAATCCGCTTTATGCCGGGGGGGAATATCTTCTTTATGGAGCAGCTTCTTTCATCTGAACGTTTTCTCCCTTCCGGAGGAATGCTACATTGGATATTGCTAGTAACTGAGGCCGTTAATATTGAGTTCACCGTTCCCTATACAGAAAACATTGCGGGTGACAGATTCATACAAGATCTTTCAAGGGCGTAAGTGACAGAACACAGGAGCCTTGTATCTGGAACGACTCGGCTTGGAAATGGATGATAAGGCCGGTTCATCACCCGGACAGATACTTCACATGTCGACTTTTATGGAGACTAATACAATCTAAGTGACTGGCGAGAGAACGAGGCGGCGCAGCTTGTGCTCCTGTATCTCACTTAGCGTCTATATTTAATATTTAATGCTTCTGACACCGGCCCCTTCAGAGAGATGAAAAGTGCGTTTTGCCTCGGGGGAGATTGGTACAGACTCTGTGATTGCTTTTTCCGTAGATCTATCACCCAGTTATTGACAAAGCCGAGGTGATGTGTGAGCTCCCAATCTGAAAACACTTCATTTCAAAGGGCGATTATCGTGGGGAGACAGATAAAGTTTTGTTATTTTGAATGTTATGGTGTTTAATGTTCCTTATAGTGGACTCTTCATCACCTATTACAAGGGTGAGCAGCCAATTTATTACTATCAATAAGTTAATTAAAAGCCGTTACGCTGTTCTGACCCTTAATAAACACTTGTAATGAGGGGGTTGTAGCTAGGGTCATATAGACCCCCACAATCCCAGGGGCATTTATAGGGTCTTCAAAGATCCAATAGTTCTCCAACAATACTGCCGTGTAGAAATAACACTACCACATAAACCACTACCCCAAAAATCTTCCTTTAGTCTGCCCCATGTGTAACAGCACCCAATATCTTAATAACACTCCCCCACGGGGCCCCTATCAGTAATAAAGCTCCCCCGTAGGGCTTCTGTTTGTATTTGTTGCACCGTTGTCCAATAGCATTCATGCTCCACAGAAATTTCCAATGAGTAACTGTGCCAAAAAAGCCTGCACCCTTAAATATAATGCTCCTTCTGTAGGCCCCAACTAACCTTGAGCTCCTGACCTATGAAAACGAGAAAGTAATCATCTGTGTCTCAGGTAAGCCCCTCTACCCTGAGCCAGGCTGGAGATTGTGAGTTTGCCTACAGCACTCCCATTGGAGAAGTGGCGTATTGCACAGTTAGGTCCTCCAATGCAAGAAACTTACTATACAATGGATAAGTCAAGGTCTTGAAACGAAGACCACCCACCTACTCCCAAATTGTAGAAATCAGTGCTGCACTTTGTCAGGGCTCGAGGTCAGTGAACCCCCTGAACCACAGCGGATGATGACACAAGGGCCGGGAATCTCAGGGTCGTTCCATTGGTGCGACTTGCCCTTGGTGACAGCCAAGGTCGAGGTACAGGAACAGAAGGCAGTCTCGGAGTCAGGAAAAGGCAGACAGGATAGGCGGCAGAGGTGCTAGGTCAGGGTCAGAATGGGAGGTCAGAGCAGGAACACAAGGAACACAGAGGAAGCTTTCTCACAGGCTTGGAGCACTGAGATCCGGTGGGGTTTACTGGAAGAAGCCGGCTTTTAAGGAAAACCTGGAAGTGGCCAGTGCCAATCAGCGGTGCGCTGGCCCTTTAAATCTGCAAGTGCAGGTGCGTGCGCACCCTAGGGAGCGGGGATGCGCACGCTGGCCAGCCGGGACGGGAGCGGAAATGTGGAGAGGTAAGTGAGGACTGGGGGACGGGGCGATGCCACAGAGAGGGGCACATGTCTGCCTCTGATCCGAAACGTGGTTCAAAGGGGAACCTGTGACACACTTACTATATAATTATGATTTTGAGACCTCTTCATCAAACACCTGTACTCGAAGGGTTTTCTCTTCTACTGTGAAATAACTTGGAAGTGATACTCGGGTAAAACTGAGTCATCCCCAAAATACAGATTCTTCTTTATGTAACAGATTAGAGAGCAAGAGGAAGCACCCAAGCCAAATCCACAAAGGAAGGAGAAAAACAAAATCCGAGTGTGAATCATAGCCCACCAGCCTCCGAAAGCTTAAGCCCAGGCAAAACCAAACTATAGGGGGGGGGGGGGGGGAGGCAAAATAGTAAAAAATGAATCTTTTAGCTATCATGAAAAGGATTGTGATAGGACCCCGCGTAGCGACATATAATGAGAAAACTTTGCAAATATTAAAATTCGCTTATCTTCTGCAGATGTCTAATAACCCTTTAAGTATCTTTCTTTGAGTTAAAGGGAAATTTTCACCGTGCAAAACTGTAGCCTGATTGCTGTGTAATCATATGTTTCTTTATGCTGTTAGTAGCAGCAGGACTGTGGAAAATAGATTCCAATTGTAGGATTGTAGCTGTCACAGATGCACCCACGTTCCGTGTGGCGCGGCGCCCCCCGACCCGGACTCACCTCTCCACGCTCCTGGCTGTGCTCCTGCTTTCCGACTAGACTGCGAGCTCCCAGGGCACGTGCACCGGCTCCTTAAGACTAAAAGGACCAGCGTCCTCCTAATTGGTCCTGGATAATCCGGCTCGCCCTTATAATTGCAAGCCCGGAGGCGTATAGCCGTTGGGCTAATGACTGCACAAAGGGGTCTTAGTTAGCGGGGTTCTAAGTACAGGAATAGGCCCTCTTTGACTGAGGTGGTTTTTCCTTTCCTTTCTGTCTCCCTGTGTATCCCAGGGAGGTGGGGGCTACGTGACTAGGGGCGGGCTTGTGTCGTGGGTGGTACAGGAAGTGGGCATAGCTTAAATAGGGGCTGCAGATGTCACTCACCCTCTTTCTGGATTGCGTTTTCTCCTGGCACCATGTCTGATGACGCTGTCCGGCAGAGAATTCGGGCTGAAGGGTCTGCATGGCTTCAGGCCCTCCTGGAAGAGGCCTCCCCTGGATCCCCAGCGATGCCTCCGCATGCTCCTCCAGCGCAGCGACGTTCGGGTAGGCTATCGCGCCCCCCCTAGCCGCTTGTTTCCCTCTGATGCGGCAGCCTTGCGCCACCGCTCTGCGCCTGCTGTCCCCCGGGGTGGTGGGGCTGCTGCCGCGCCCCCATCTGTAATGGCTGTGGTCCCAGTAGCGGGCAGCGGGTCTTTCCCCTCTGGGCTGCCGACGTCGCCCCGCGCTCGGTCGCGGTCCTCGGCTTCTCGGGGGCCGACAGCGCCGCCCGCAGCTGCGGCGCGCGCCGCCGCTAGTCGTCTCCCCCCTCCTCCACCGCCGCCGGCGCGCTCTGCCCCTTCACTTCCGGCAGCTGCGCGTGCTCGTGCGCACGCTGCTGATGCAGCTGCCGGGGATCACGCTCCTCCGCCGGGCGCTAGTCGTCTCCCCCCTCCTCCACCGCCGCCGGCGTGCTCTGCCCCTTCACTTCCGGCAGCTGCGCGTGCTCGTGCGCACGCTGCTGATGCAGCTGCCGGGGATCGCGCTCCTCCACCGGGCGCTCGAAGCAGGGGTTCGGCTGTGGCTTCTCAGTACCACCAGCCCCCTGCTCCGTCCGTCAATTCTACACTAATGATGTCGGCGCCGGGCGGGAGCGTGGCTGTAGTCGCTCCTGGTCCCCAGCCTCCCGTCCCGGCGCCCTGGGCCCCTCCCCCATACACAGTCTCACTGGGCAGGGGTCAGGCTGCTGCTGCATTTGGCCCCCAGCCCCCTGCCCAAGTGATTAGTGGCAGGGCCTGCAGCACCGCCGAACAGGACATCTTTACGCCGTTGTCCTTCTCTGATGACTCCAGCGGGCACGATGAGGCCACGCTGGGGGCGGAGCTAGGGCCGCTGTCCTTGGGGCAGTTGGTAGTTCCTGCCCCCCTGGTGGGACCCATGCTGTCCGGGGACTTGGGCCCTGGTTTCTTGGTCCCAGATGACGCGTCCCGGGCCTCCTCAGTCGTCTCTGGGGGTAGTTCTAGGCGCACCGGCAGCTCAGGCGCCTCCAGGCGGCGCACTGCCTCGCAGTCTTCGTTTGTCAGGCGCAAGCGGCATCGCCTAAGGGATAGGCGGGGTTCTGTCTCTTCCATTTATTCCAGGTCCTCCGGCGCTTCTGCTTCTTCCTTGGCTTCGGTGGAGCCTCACCGCAGCAGGGATCGCTCGGCGCGTCGCCGTCAGAGGAGTCGGTGTTCACATCGTGGCTCTCCAGCTTCTTCCCAGACGGCTGCGGTTCCTGTGCCTCCTAGTGCTCCTGCTTCTCTTGGGAATCCGTTTCCGGTGGCTCCGCCTACGTCCGTTTCTCCGCCTGGTGAGTCAGCTTGCTTGCAAGCTTGGGGTGGGACGGTGTCTGATTCTGCCCTTTTAGCTTCCGTTCGTTCTCTCTTGGGGGCGGCCCCCTCGGCTACGGCTGGGGCGCTGCCGTCTCCAACGGGGAAAGCGGTGGCCGAAGCGTCCACGTCGACGTATACTCCCTCTCTCCCAGCTTTTAGGGATACTTATTTCTGTGGGGTCTCTCTTCTCGGCACTCGCCTGTCTGAGGACACCAGGGACAAGATTCTCCGGAATGATTACATTGATATTTGGTCCTTGGTTTCCACAGATTCGGTGACTGTGGACAAAGAGCGCCGTTTTGAACGGGGGGGTGGAGAGGAAACCCAGGGTGGCGAAGACCTTTAACAATTTGGTTCAGGCCTTTGCTGTGCTGGGTTGTGTGATTTTGCAAAAGTTCCCTGATAGATCTCCGCAGTTGTTCGTGTATTTAGATACGATTTTAGCGCTTTTCGCACGCATGGCGGGCGGAAGCCCCCTTCTTAGGACAGGTTTTTCATTTGTTTTTTCATTCCCTTTGTGCCCCGGGATTTTCCCTCCGCCGGTTCGGGAATTCCCAGATGTGGCTAGGGACAAGGTTAGGAAAGAGGTGGAGTTGGGCCGCATGGCGGGCCCTTTCCGTGATCTCCCCTTCCCTAGTTTGCGAGTTTCCCCCTTGGGAGTGGTTCCCAGGAAGGAGGCTGGTAAATTTAGGTTGATACACCACTTATCGTATCCCTCGGGATCGTCTGTCAACGATGGGATCTCTAAGCACTTGATATCGGTGTCTTATGTGTACTTTGATAGAGCTGTTGATTTAGTCCGCGACGCTGGCCCCGGTGCCCTTATGGCTAAGTCCAATATTGAGTCTGCATTCCGTTTGCTTCCCGTTCACGCTGATTGCTTCCACTTATTGGGTTGCCAATTGGATGACGTCTTTTATTATGACATGTCCTTCCGATAGGGTGCTCCATCTCGTGTTATTATTTTGAGGTTTTTAGCACCTTTTTGGAATGGGTTCTTCGGTACGAGACGTCCTCCTCATTGGTTACCCACTATTTGGACGATTTCTTATTTGTTGGACCAGGTGTCTCCTCCCATTGCGCAGCGCTTTGGGGTCCCCCTTTCGGCTGAGAAGACAGTGGGCCCCTGTACGGTTTAGTCTTTTCTCGGTATTGAAATTGATTCGGTGGCTATGGAGTTCCATCTCCCTGAGGAGAAATTGCAGAAATTGCGCAACGCCATTACAGAGTGCTTGGGTGCCAAGAAGCTGCTGCTGCGTCAGGTGCAATCACTGTTAGGTCTGTTAGTTTTTGCCTGCCGTATCATGCCCATGGGTCGGGTCTTTTCCCGCCGGTTGTCGCTGGCAACTGTGGGGGCGAGTTCTCCTCATCATAGGGTGCGTATTACCAGACAGATTAAGGATGATATGCGGGTATGGGAGTTATTCCTGGCCGAGTACAACGGGCACACTTGCTGGCGTTCTTCTATGGAATCTAGCCCGGATCTCCATTTGTTTACGGATGCCTCGGGAGGACTGGGTTTTGGCGCTATTTTTGCTTCGGCATGGTGCGTGGCCGCGTGGCCCTCTTCCTGGCGCGATCGGGGTTGGTGCGGTAATCTCACCCTTCTGGAACTCTTTCCCATCGTTGTGGCAGTTGCATTGTGGGGGCCTCCATGTCTGCTAAATCTATCGTGTTTTGGACTGATAATTTGAGTGTAGTGCATGCGATTAATAATCTTTCTTCTTTCTCCCCTCCAGTTTTGGTGTTGCTGCGTAGGCTGGTGCTCCGTTGCCTTCAGCACAATGTTTCCTTTAGGGCCCGCCATGTCCCTGGGGTGGATAATACAGCGGCTGATGCTCTATCTCGTTTTCGTTGGCAGGTTTTTCCGGGATCTGTGTCCGTCGGCAGAATTGCAGGGGACCCCCTGTCCGGGTTCCCTTTGGACTGCGATGGAGGCCAGCTAGTCCCGCTCGTGAGGTCGTCGGTGGCCCCTTCTACGTGGACGGCGTATGGTTTTGAAAGGTTGGGAGAAAGGTTCCCAGCGATGCGATTCTCGGCGCCCGGTCTCTTTTTCTATTTTGCTTCGCTTGTTAGCCTCCCTTCCCTCGGTGTGCTCTGATGATTTTGAAGTTTTACTGTTTCCGGCAGCTTTTCTCCTTGCGTTTTTCGGAGCCTTGCGTTTGTCAGAGTTGGTGGCACCGAGTGCTACGCGTCCTGGTGGTTTGTTTTTTGGAGGATGTGGTTCTTTCAAATAGTGGTTTGCGTTTTAGACTTCGTCGCTCTGAAACTGATACATGGGGTAGGGGTTGCTGGGTGTCGTTGCGCCCCTTTTAAGGCGGAGCTTGCCCCGTGTCCGCTGTATCGGAGTATTTAGCTAGCCGAGTTGGGGGTGAGCAGTTTCTGGTTTACAGGGATTCCTCTCCTTTGACTCGGTTTCAATTTGCTTCTGTATTTATGAAGGCCCTGGAGGCGGTAGGGCTTCCCTCGGCGGAATATGGGACTCATTCCTTTCGTATTGGGGCAGCGACCACGGCTAGTGAGTTGGGTTTATCTGATGGGGACGTGCAGCGGATTGGGAGATGGCGTTCCAATTGTTTTGCAGGATTTGTTCGCCCTGGTTTGCTTTTGTATTAACGCTTTTTCTTTTTCAGGTCCTCGTCCGGCGGTGTGGCTGATCGGCCATTCTTATGTGTATTGGGCTGAGCATCGGGCTCAGATTTGCCCGGGAGGAAGAGCGTTGGGTTTCTACGACGTCAACGTCTTCTGGCGTGGTCTCCGCGGCCTGCGCTGGTTGCAGGCTCTCCCAGAGGTCGTGGAGATCAGCCGTCGTCCGTCGGTCCCGACGGTGTTGGTAATTCATCTCTGGGGCAGCGATCTCTGCCACGTCCGTCTAAGTGAGCTTAGCGCCCTCATCCAGTCTGACCTGGAGCGGTTTGCTTCTTATTTCGGGCAGCTAGTGCTGGTGTGGTCGGGAATTATTCCGAGGGCTGTGTGGGAAGGTGCCCGGGATGTGGCGGCTGTTGAGCGAGGGAGGAGGTTGCTGAACACCCGGGCGTCAAGGTTTGTTCGGGCCAGAGGTGGCGTTGTTATTCGCCACAGGCAATTGGAAGGGGATAACAGCTGTTTGCTGTTGGCCGACGGGGTCCATCTTACGGACATCGGCCTGGATATATTTTTGTCCGGGTTGCAGGATGGTATCGAAAGGGCTTTGTTTTGGTTGGCTGGGGGTCGGAGGGTCGTGTAGGTGGTACACGACCTCCTTCTTGGCGGTTAGTTGGGTTATTTGGCCTACATGCCCATTGGCTGGCAGGCATACAGGTGGGAGGGGTTTTGTTGCACTTTGTTTGTTGGTATTTAAATTTGTTTACCTGTTCAAATTATGTTTTAAATAATACAAAAAATAATATAAAAATAAGAAATGTTTATTACAATAATATATAAAGCTGTGGCCGACCCTCACGTCAACCCACATATGTTCAACTTTAATACAAGTCTCTGTGTGTTTTTTATCGGCGAATATTGGTTTTGGGTCAAAGGGGCCTGTGCTCCCGGTGGTTTATGGTTTAACTTTATTTGGGCAGTCTTGCAAGCCCGGAGGCGTATAGCCGTTGGGCTAATGACTGCACAAAGGGGTCTTAGTTAGCGGGGTTCTAAGTACAGGAATAGGCCCTCTTTGACTGAGGTGGTTTTTCCTTTCCTTTCTGTCTCCCTGTGTATCCCAGGGAGGTGGGGGCTACGTGACTAGGGGCGGGCTTGTGTCGTGGGTGGTACAGGAAGTGGGCATAGCTTAAATAGGGGCTGCAGATGTCACTCACCCTCTTTCTGGATTGCGTTTCCCACCCGCCCTCCCTTTGTTTAAGGTATTTTCGGCGTTGCTTTTGTCACAGCTGGCGGTTAGTTGGGTTATTTGGCCTACATGCCCATTGGCTGGCAGGCATACAGGTGGGAGGGGTTTTGTTGCACTTTGTTTGTTGGTATTTAAATTTGTTTACCTGTACAAATTATGTTTTAAATAATACAAAAAATAATATAAAAATAAGAAATGTTTATTACAATAATATATAAAGCTGTGGCCGACCCTCACGTCAACCCACATATGTTCAACTTTAATACAAGTCTCTGTGTGTTTTTTATCGGCGAATATTGGTTTTGGGTAAAAGGGGCCTGTGCTCCTGGTGGTTTATGGTTTAACTTTATTTGGGCAGTCTCCGGCATCTCCCTTCACTCCCCGCCGGATCTTCAGCATCATTTCCTGTTAAGAGAAAGCCCTCCAGCGTTCCCTGTGTTTCCAGTGTTCCTCTGTGTCTCTGCCATTCCTGTGACCTGCTGATCCTGCGGAATCTACAGTCCGTGCCAGCATCACCGGTGTTCCTCTGTGTGCCAGCTTTACCAGTATTCCTCCGTGTTCCTGTGTCTCCAGCGTTACCAGTATTCCTCTGTGTTTCCTGCTGCCACCGTGGGCCTAGTCGCACCCGTGGAACGACCTGGTGGCACCCCGCCGCAGCAAGACCATCCCGCTTTCCCCCTCCTATCTTCTCACAGTGACTGCTGTATTATTCCGTTACAGCTTTTATTCAGAGTAGGGGGAGGGGCTGTAGATCAGTCTGATGCAGAGAAATAAGAACAAAGCTGTATGAGGGCACGCCCCCAGTGCTACAATCCTGGATATGAATCTATTTTTCATAGTCCTGCTGCTAATAAAAACTGAATCAATAGTTCTCCAAGACCGATAACAGCTTCAAATTTTGTACGGTCACTGGTGGAGCTGGTTGGGAGTGAACACTACTCACCTATATTGTATTCTGTTTTTAAGTTAGTATAGCGGATAACAATCTGAGCGCCCCGCCGCTGCACCCATTAGTAAGAATGGACGCCAATTCTGCGGATTGCTGGGAGTCTGGTTCTTGCTCGGGTTCCAGTAGTTGGACCTGAGCTTGTTATCCATTATCCCAGGGAATGTGACTGTAACATGAGGCTTCATGCTTGATGGTTGCCAACAAAAGAAAATCAATGGTTAGTAACATTTCAACAAACTTTGCACAAATCAGATACTTGGGTCGCTGGGTAGTGGTCTTGCCGAACCCAAGTTTTAGTCTTACTTACTTAGTTAACTACACTTTAACCTAAACGTTATCACACCATTAGCGCTTCTTTTCTCTCTTGTCCTCTCTACCACCTATTCTGTACCCTAAATCTCTGGTAGGCACACAGCTGGCTAGTTAAATTCTCTGGTAGGCACAGCACTGAGCAGTGATAGGGGCTTGGATCACACTTTAGTTGGACTGTTCATGGTTTTCGGGATTTGTGCAGCTTTGGTATTTAACAGGGGTCTGCGCTGGGATTGTGTCGCACCGAAACGCTTTTTGGCACAGCTGCGCTGGCTTTCATGCGACAGAAATCGGGGGCTTGCCGCTGGACGATCCGACTGATTCGGACTGAGCGCGGGATTTAACTTTCAAATTGTGTCGCAAGATCAAGCACTTACATGCACCAGGAAGAAGAAGGTGAACTCCGGGGACCTGAGCGGGGAAGCGACACATGCAGGATATTCCGCGCACGATCTTAGTGAATCGTGGCACTCTGCATTATCATCGGACAACGCACTTTCTGTGAACTCTGCGGGACCGGGTAAAAGTAAATGTGCCCTATAGTCTCTGGCAAGCAAACAGCTAAAAAGTTACAGTTTTCCCATTTGGGGAATTTATTATTGACTTTCCACTAAAATACTGGTGGTTTTTGTGGGGTTTTTTTTGCCTTTCTGCGCCTGTTGTGCCTTGTTTATGAAGGATCGGTGCCACAATATTTGTTCTTTTCCAACACTCATGCCTTAACTTTTTTGGGGGCACACAATTTGAAAGTCCCAACACTTTTGTATTTAACCGGCATGAATGCGGAGACAGTTGCTAATCCTTTTCGGTCCGGCGCCACTATAACACTTTGGGGGTCATTTACTAAGGGCCCGATTCATGTTTTCCCGACGTTTTACCCGAATATTTCCGATTTGCGCCAATTTGCGCATGCACGCGACGGAAATCGGTGGGCGTGGCCGAACGATAACCCGATGGATTCGGAAAAACCGCCGCATTTAAAAAAAAAATGTGTAGCGGAGCTTGCACTTACCTTCATCCAGGATAGCATCGTGACCTCTTCAGCGCAGCAGCGCCACCTGGTGGATGTCAGAGGAACTGCCTTAGTGAATCCCGACCGGTCCCGAATCCACCGCAGAGAACGCGCCGCTGGATCGCGAATGGACCGGGTAAGTAAATCTGCCCCAATGCGCCACAACCTAACATATATCTAATATACATAAACGTAATAATGTACGATTTGAAATTAGTGAGCATCTCTTGATATGAGGAATAGTTTGGACCCAGTTACAGCGCCCCCTTTTGACCTAAGTCTAGTAAGGCTCCGCGTTTTCCCCCAGTTTTCGAGTAGAATCCCTTCTGCAGGACGTCAGTGTCTATTACAGATCTCCACTGTATGAATATCAGCAGCTTGGCTGAGTACATATATTTTATCCTTGACTGAAACCCTTAGACCCGGAGGGACAGATGGATCCTTTCGGGGCTCCGGGCAGGATTTTGATGACATTATCTCACGAGAAGCGGCTTCGCAATCTGTTTCGCAGCCAGTAATAGAAGCCAATCTATAATAATAACCAAACGTGATCCAATTACAGATAAAGAGAATGAGAATACATTCTGACACTCGTCTGTGAGTTATTTATTCCAAATAAATGGGATGTCAACTACACTGAGCTGCCAAGAGAGAGGATCTTAGAGGGTCATGTTATGCCGATGGAGGAGCAAGTCGAGTATGTGTCCTACCGCTCCATTCAGAACTCTGGGAGTGTCGAAAATTGTACTCAGTTATCTCTGGCACTCCCATGTATTGTCTATGAGAGGAATTTCAGATGCTTCCCATAGTAGCGATCGGAGAGCGATGGTCAGAATAGGTGCTCGATCTGCCATTCTATCAATTAATCAGAACCAGTCCAGAACACCATTTTTGTTATCGTGGAAGGACCCAACAGTCATCATCACCCCAAGTTCAGATTGTTAACCCTTATGCCTTAACTTACATAGGTGGGTAAAGTGGTGAAGCTCCTGACAAAATAGTAGCTATCCCCAAGGTCACCGTTCTTGATAATGACACTTTATGCACCGCGATTGGAGGCTTTTATTCCACAAGTAGATTGATGATTGTAAACCAACTCTTTATTCTACTAGTACAGATTAGCTTGATCCCGCAATGTTTGGATCCATGCAGGGGCGCAACTACAGTGGTAGCAGACGCTATAGGGCCCACAGTGTCAGGGGGCCCCATCATCCGACCTGACACAATAAAGAATGGCGGATGTGCACCATTATATCTATATTGTACTGCACAATGTCCAGCACAATATGTATATAACATATACTGTGGTGTTTATATGCAGTATCTGTGATGTGTATATGCTGTCTGTATACACTGTATGTGAGTATGTTGCATATGGCACTATATGTGTGTGTATATGCTGTATATGCACATGAGTGTATTTATATGTGATTGTAACTTGCATGTATGAGTATACTAATATGTATATTTTTTAAGTGGGAAGGGGGGCCCCATGCAGTAGCCTGTTAGGGGGCCTTGTCTCTCCTAGTTACGCCACTGGATCCATGTAAGAAATCTGGGTTGAGTTCTGGCAATTGGCCTCAAACCCTGTCAGTACCACCCAATTTTGCAACTATCGCCGCTCTCCAATGGTCCTAAGTAAAAAGGTGGCGCGCACGTGCTAGCACCGATCAAAGGTGTTACCCTTTAAATGGCTCCAGAAAAGCCGCCGTTGGTATCTATGTACCCGGACCCCAACCAAACTTTCAGCAAACTCTAACCTGAAAGGGTCGGCTCATATCTAGTCACTGACTTTTTTTCCTGTGTCATTTCAAACATGCCACTACCCTATTATATATATATATATACACCTACCACTCTATTCAAAGTACCAGTGAGTGTCAAGAAATAACTGAGCGTGGAGCTTGGCTTTTTCTGGAACCCTTAAAGGGAACCTGTCACCAGGGACCTCATTTTCACTAAAGACAGGTTGCAGAAGCTTATTACACCTGCAGTGCACATCTGCCTTTCTGCCTTCTCTAAGCATTTGCATTACAATATAACTGTGTGTTATAACTTACTCTTACACCCTGACAACATCCTGGGGTAGTCCCAGGGGTTGGGCTTTGGTTTGGAATGCATTTCAAAAAACAACATGTGCCTTGTCTGTGTTACTCACTCCTCAGATCTTAGCCACCACCTTTGTGCTCCTGTACAGCTCCACCTCCTGCTCCTTCTCAGAGGTCACAGCCTGGTCAGCCTGACATCAGTGGCTGAGGGACAGAGCTGTACAGGAGCACAAACATGGAGACAGCCTGCAGCTCAAACAAGTCACATGTTGTTTTTTGAAATGCATCCAAACCAAAGCCCAACCCCTGTGACTACCCCAGGATTTTGTCAGGATGCAAGAGTAAGTTATAACACACAATTATATTGTAATGCAAATGCTTAGAAAAGGCAGAGATGCATTTTTGCACTACAGGTGTTATGGGCTTTTACAATCTGTCTTTAGTGAGAAAGAGGTCCCTGATGACAGGTTCCCTTTAAAGATGTTGAATGGAGCTGCAAGAACTGCCGCTTCTGTCCTCATGATGGGTGCAGACCCCACAGGTCCTAATGTTGGGGGGCGAGGTCGGCGCGGGGCGTTCCTGTGTGTAAGTATATAATTTATTAATATACATCTACTAGAAGTTCTGCTCTGCTTTCTTGCTAGATGCAGCGTCATGAAGCAGGGGTGTGGGGGGGGGGGGACCTGCCGGAGTACGGCTGACTTTCTTAGAATAACGAAAGACTAAAAAGGTGAAGAGCAATTTAACTGTAGATGACGTTACTATGGTGATGGAGCTGTTTTTCTCTTAAAGATTACGAGCTTTACGTCGATGCATTGTTCGCTGTGAATGCAGTTCTACTTAGAAAGTCGGGATGCTGGGACCGAGTGGATGAACCTGGGGGAGGAATTGTGTCGCAAAATCAATCACTCACATGCACCAGGAATAGGTTGGTGAACTCCGGCGGACCTCGGCGCAGCAGCGACACCTGGTGGACATCGGGCGCACGACAGGACCGGGTAAGTAAATGACCCCCATTATCGTGGGATTAGCTGGTATTCTAGAACACAGGATTTTTGCTAATGGCGGTATCCATCATGGCTACTTATATTGAGTCAATCCATTGAAGTCAAACAGAACTTCCTAAATTATAGCAATTTTTTTTTTTAATTTTTTAACTACAATTAAATTGTATTTGTTCATCTACACTAGGATATCAATATCCAAGGGGATCCTTCACCACTTCCACCAACTTCAACTCTGTCAATTCTTTAACAAGGGCTATCCCACTGATTCCAATATGTTTGGAATTTCTTTTCCTTATCCCCCGCCATTACTTATGGCACCAAATACTTTTCTACTGTCAGGTGGGTGATGCCAGGTCTTCTGCTTCATTCCAACCTGACAGTAGAGACCATCATTAACACAGTTATTGACAAAATTAATGACAAAGTATTGGGCTGTGTCCATCTCCTTAGGATCTTCTAATATATATCTAAAAATGTCGATTAGAATGGTCGCTTATTGAGGGTCATGTGATATCCTCTAGGCCAGTGGTGGCGAACCTATGGCACGGGTGCCAGAGGTGGCACTCGGAGCCCTTTCTGTGGGCACCCAGGCCTTTACCCCAACACAGAGTTTTCCAGTTAGGACACAAGGATATTTCCCCTGTGATGCAATACAGCCATGCTCGTGCACAATTTTAAAGCAACATCCTTGGCTGCCAGGACTACAGGAGGAGCGGGAAGGGCTGAATAGAGATGGATTGTCATTTGAGCTCCTGCTCTGGGTCCCCTGATTCTACCTCTTCAGGGGACCCTGGAGAAAAGCTACAATCCAAATTTCTCCATCTTTCTATTGTATTGGTGAACTCAGGACACCAATACGATTAAAACCTGTGATACAGAAGGGATCAATAAGTTACTGCTTAAATTGTCATGTTGGCACTTTGCGACTTACAAGTAGATTTTGGTTGTAGCTTGGGCACTCTGTCTCCAAAAGGTTCCCCATCACTGCTCTAGGCCAAGACCTTAATCTGATATTCATGAATGCTATCATAAGGTCTTGGCAGGGTGATTGTGCATGGAGAGTTAGTATCGAATGACCCTCCATCCGCTGCCATTTTATGGACAGGAATCTCTGGCTGATGAGGTAGAAGACAGGAGGAGTAGAGTTATAAAACTTCTATATGTGCTGGAGACTTGCCATCTGGCTGTTACGTCTTTTTTAGTGGCCAAAATGTCTTGGGGCACAACAACTTTTTGGGCCTCATTGGGTTGCGCATTATTGAAGGTGGTATTTGTGTGTTCTGCTATTTTTGAATCGCAAAGGTGACAACGGTAGCAGGCAACTTCTCCCCAATCTACCAAAAATGAAGTAAAGGATGAGGGGCACTCCCATTGATCTTCCTATCGGGATAGTTCACAACTAGAGATGAGCAAGTATACTCGTCTGAGCTTGATGCTCGTTGGAGTATTAGAGTACTCGAAACAGCTCGTTGCTCGGACGAGTATTTCCCCTGCTCGAGATCGAGCATTTAATTAAGAAAAGACAGTGAAGAACAGTGAAGAATAGAATAAAAACAGTGAACACAGGATTATTTAAGTGAAGAACACATTGCAGATGTTCCGAACATCTGCTAACTTAGCCGAAGACACGAGCGCCGCCGCTGGATCAGGCATGCAGGAGCGGAGGCTGTAGTGGAGCGGAGCGGGGGCTGGAGCGGGCATGGAGGAGCGGAGCGGGCATCACAGAGCAGAGCGGGGGCTGGAGCGGGCATCACGGAGGTAAGAAGGGGCTGGAGCGGGCATGGAAGAGCGGAGCAGGCATCACAGAGCGGGCATGGAGGAGCGGAGCGGGGGCTGGAGCGGGCATCACGGAGGGAAGAAGGGGCTGGAGCGGGCATGGAAGAGCGGAGCGGGCATCACAGAGCGGGCATGGAGGAGCGGAGCGGGGGCTGGAGCGGGCATCACGGAGCAGAGTGGGGGCTGGAGCGGACATCACGGAGCAGAGCGGGGGCTGGAGAAGGCATCACGGAGGGAAGCGGGGGATGGAGCGGGCATGGAAGAGCGGAGCGGGCATCACAGAGCAGGCATCACAGAGATGGAGGAGGACCAACAGCACAGAAAGAACACCGTGAAGAACACATTGCAGATGTTCCGTACATCTGCTAACTTATCGGAAGACACGAGCGCCAAACGGTGTTCTTCACAATAGTATGTGAAGAACATTATGTGTGAAGAACACATTGCAGATGTAACGCCCCCGCGCCGGCCCACTCCTGGGCGGCCGCGCCCTCTGCTCGGCCGGCCCCTTCCCCCCAGACGGATCGAGGCAAATAATCGCAAAAGCTAGCATTTGCGATTATTTCAGGGCCTCTGCGCCACTGGCGTTGTGCAGAGGTCCTGATATATATGCCCCTATGTCCACAACTGGGGCAGGTGGATGGACCACAAATTTCCAGCTAGGAGTCATCGTACAGCATGACTGGCCACTCTATGACATGTGGCTGAAAAACTGGTGGTGAGGATGAGGTTGAGCGTGACACCATGATTGCAGGCTGGGCCAGAGCAGCACCAGCCCCCGAGCCTGACGGGGGAGGGGTGACAGGGATATTATGCACGGCCGCCTGCGCTGATGGAGACAAGCGCTGAGGCAGCCTTGATTGCCTACCTGAACGACGAACCCCACTGGATGCCGGGGGAGCAGCATTCGCCAGGAGGCCAGAGCTTCAGCCAGCAGTAAGGCCAGCCATCCAGATCCCTCTTCCCTGATGCGATGGCGTATGGCATCGTCAGAAGCCATGGTGATGTACACACTCCAGAAGATCCGCAGGAAAGAAGGTGAGCTCAGGCTTGCAGCCTGCTTTATCACTTTTGCCCACCCCTAGATACCACCCACACCTGTAGCCCACCCCCAGTCACGTAGCCCATGTACCCGGGGGATAAACAAACTTTTCTTAAAGGGGCCATGCTGCACCTGCTAAAAACCTTGCAAAATTTTCACGCCTGAACCTGCAGGCAGTCATTAGCCCCATGGCTAAGCGCCTGCGGGCTATCGACACTGTAGAATTATAGGTCAGACTTGATTGACCTTTGTCTACATTGGACCCAATCAAATCGGATAAAACTTCCAATGTTAAGCTGGATCCTACACCTCAAGGTTCTGCTCCATCTTCTTCTTTCTTTTAGCAAGCAAAACAGAGGGCACTTCTTTCCAACTTCTTCAGGATTCAGGACTCATACTCCGACCATGACTATGTGTAGACCAGAGGTCTATCAAATATGATGGACAGGACAATGGCCATGGAAGTGTCTGTAGGTAGACCATCATATCTTAGGAGGTCTGTATTTTCGAGATTTCATCACTATTCCCCGTGGATAGGAGCCCCACTCTATTTTCTTCTCTTGTAGGCAGTACCATAGAAAATTTCTGTTTGCACCTTTTGTACCTCTCTATAATCCGAGAATCCTCCAGAAATTTTCCCTCTGGGAAAAATACAATTACTTTTGAGTTGATGTAACAGCGGTGCAAAGATTTGATGTTGTTCGGAATTATGACCCCCGTCTCAGACTGAGTATGTTCTTCTGAAATTTATCACGGAAACCAGATTACCGCGTTTCTGAGTCTACAAAGGGGATTCTGGTATGTGAGGTTGTAAAATGCTGCGTTATTGGATTCAGGAATTATTACAATCTGCTGTATTCAAGATGGTGAGAAGGTCTGAACCGTGGAAAATTCGGGGTATTTCTAGCCTTCTTTGATGAACCTCACAGAGATGAACAGTTCTCGAAAGTCGGGAGAAGAAATTTTTTTACCGGTTGTCCAAATTTTCATGGTCCATAACTCAAGCCATTGACCAAATGTCATCACTTTTATAAGTTTCATGGCTCTGTCCTATCTAAGGGCTGAGTAGGAAGAGATGAGAAGAGAGCTTCTACAGTACAAGGAACCTACCTGAGACCCTTATATTGAGCTTTAATCTTTGAGAAAACCTAAAAATAGGTCTTCACTGGGGCAGCAACACAGGAGAAATTAGGTATTGCCCCAATGTTTAGATCAATGGGCTTTTTCTAGAATCTCAAAGTAAGAGGCACTAGGCATGAAAGAAGACCACCACCCATCCCCAATTAACTTACATTTTCTTAACTGGACACCCCTATAAAAAAAACATTGGGGGTCATTTACTAAGGGCCCAATTCGCGTTTTCCCGACGTGTTACCCTAATATTTCTGATTTGCGCCGATTGTACCTGAATTGCCCCGGGATTTTGGCTCACGCGATTGGATTGTGGCGCATCGGCGCTGGCATGCACGTGACGGAAATCGGGGGGCGTGGCTGAACGAAAACCCGTCGGATTCGGAAAAACCGCCGCATTTAAAAAAGGAAATTGTTTCGCGGAGCTTGCACTTACTTTCATCCAGGATAGGATCGTGAACTTCAGTGCATTTCAGGGAACTTCAGTGCAGCAGCGCCACCTGGTGGACGTCGGAGGAACTGCCTTGATGAATCCTGTCCGGACCCGAATCCAGCGCAGAGAACGCGCCGCTGGATCGCGAACGGACCGGGTAAGTAAATCTGATCTATTGGGGCAGATTTACTTACCCGGTCCGTTCGCGATCCAGCGGCGCGTTCTCTGCGGAGGATTCGGGTCTTCCGGCGATTCACTAAGGTAGTTCCTCCGACGTCCACCAGGTGTCGCTGCTGCGCTGAAGTCCGCCGAAGTACACGAGCCGTTGCTGGGTGCAGGTAAGCGCGTGTCCAGCGACCCATTTTTTTTAAAATTTGGCGGTTTCTCTGAATCCGTCGGGTTTCCTTTCGGCCATGCCCCCGATTTCCGTTGCGTGCTTGCCGGCGCTGATGCGCCACAATCCGATCGCGTGCGCCAAAAACCTGGGGCAATTCAGGGAAAGTCGGCGCAAAACGGAAATATTTGGGTTACACATTGGGAAAACGCGAATCGGGACCCTTAGTAAATGACCCCCATTGTGTATTACAGCTCTGACATGTTTGGGTAATCTTCCTAAACTGTTTTCACATGGGTGGTCTTAATATAGCAGATGCTTCAGATGGTCCATGTCAGGATGAGTTCACAATTAGAAGACCCAGAACATAGCTTGTAGCCCAGAATGAGGACTTGGGTTGAACGCAGGGTGGTCTATCGACAAGAGTAAAAGTAATTGCATTTTTATTATAACTAATATGTCTGAGAAAATGAGGCACAGACAAAACATTTTCCAGATCTTAAGTTGTTGAGGCTTGAAGAATCTGCAAGCTATTAGTATAAAAGGGGGAAGCTCTGCAAAAAAAAATACAGCCGTAAAAATGGAAAATCCCTCTTGTAAAAGAACATATTTCTGGTTTTGTGTATACATTGGCCCATGTAAATGTATCACATCCTCCCCACAAACCAGACACCATCCAGGGTGCGGTGTAGACCTCAGAGCAAGTGCCTCCTTGGCCTTCAATTAGATGCCTTTACAAGATCCGTACCTGGGATTAGACCTTAAATTGGGTTTGTGTTGGAGAAGCTGCGAGAAGTTGGTTAGCCACGGGATCCTCTGAAGATTGCTGAGGAACATTTCGGAAGGCCCGAGCCAAGGGAAACATTCCCTCTTCTGTTATATGAGACAACTGTTGTTATTGTACATTTTTCAACTTGTTGATCTGCTCCTTATCTACGATCCTTTTTATCGAGTGTTCAGGTTTTTAGATGTTGTTGGACGAGTCTTTTGTCGGAAAGAGTTCTGTGATGTTATCAAAAAGCCTTTCAAAATCTAGTTTTAGGATGGAAATGGAAAAAACATCACATAACGACCCAAATTCTCAAATGACCCTGACATGGAGACTAAGAAGAGTTATTTACTGGCCTGCAACTATGGGATCTTTCATCAGTGTTCCTGTTTGGACCACCTAATACCCAGTAATAATCAATGCTTACCACTAGACTAATACAACAAGTGACATATCTTGAGGAACATGAAGGTGAGATAATGGGGCAGATTTACTTACCCGGTCCATTCGCGATCCAGCGGCGCGTTCTCTGCAGTGGATTCGAGTCCGTCCGGGATTCATTAAGGCAGTTCCTCCGACTGAAGAGCATCGGAACGCACTCAAGTTCACCGGCCTATTCCTGGTGAAGGTAAGTGCAAGCTCCGCGACACTTTTCTTTTTTAAATGCGGCGGTTTTTCCGAATCCGTCAGGTTTTCGTTCGGCCACGCCCACCGATTTCCGTCGCGTGCATGCCAGCGCCGATGCGCCACAATCCGATCGCGTGCACCAAAATTCCAGGGCAATTCAGGGGAAATCGGCGCAAATCGGAAATAAATAATAATAATAATTCTTTATTTATATAGCGCACACAGATTACGCAGCGCTGCACAAAGCATGTCAAACTGGTCCCTGTCCCCATGGGGCTCACAATATTCGGGTAACACGTCGGGAAAATGCAAATCGGGCCCTTAGTAAATGGCTTATCTGTGGTGGCTTATCTCCCCAAGAACAAGGATTGGCCACATGGAAATCCAAAGAGGGCTGGACTCTTACAGAGATATCTGCTGTCAGAAGAAGGTTGGAAATGCTACACCAGCATCACCAAAGTATGCTCCACCAGGCCTATTAAGCATGGACTAACTTGAAAATTATTCTAATTGTGGGAGTGAAAAATATGCGGTTGTAGAACATGTAGATGGCCACTAGTGGTCCAGACGTGTTCTGAACTTGGTGGAAAAAGGACAATAAAATTGGTGCTACCAAACGGATGCAGCAATAACCCCCCCTGGGGCTGGGTGAGGAGACCCGAAGATTTATTTGAGTATAGACAGACTCGACGGTCTTTGTTATTTGTATTTATAGGCGGTCCCTAACTTAAAGGGCATCTACAACCAGGATGAAGGACTGTATGCAAATAAGCCTGAGAGGCTTCAGGCTTCATAGGTGTTAATGGAGCCTGGAGCCTCTCAGGCTCCTTTGCATACCGTCCTTTATCTTGGTTTTAGATGCCCTTTAAGAACACCTAACTTACAAACAACCCCTAGTTACAGATGGATCTTTCTGTCCACTGTGACCTCTGGTGGTAAGCAGCCTGGATCCAGGGATTAGACGGAGACAACGTTGTGCAAATCAACTTACAGTTCTTTATTCAACAGCGGGCAATGGCCAAATGATTAACAGCAGCAAAAGTGGCAAGCTGGAAGAGTCATGGAGAGCTGGTCCACGGGAAGGTTACATGTAGCCTGGTGGTAGGTTCAGGCTGGGCTGGTAGAAATGGAGCTGAGTCCTGGTGATGGATCTCAGCTCTGGGCTTAAGTCTCCAGACTTGCCCTGCATCTGTGGTTCCTGGTATTAGGACACTGGCTGTGGCAGCACTGACATGTGCTGCTCACTCTCACTAGACTTTGCAGGCAGGCAGAAGACAGGCCATGTGCTTCTGCCCAGCAGGGGTTTATATACCCCCCTGGTCAGATGGTAGCACTTCTCCAATCAGCTTCCAGCTTGCTTTACAAGAACATAATTGGATAAGAGCATTAAGTATTGTTAACTGTTGCCTTAGCAGGCAGTGGCTACAGCTGCAATCACCAGTCTCCCTAACAGCTCCTGACATGAAGAGGGCGCTATTCGCAACTTCCACCTTGCCTATGTGTTGGCAGGGGTGTTGCACTTCTATCCAACATGTGTCCACAAGGATATATTCCATAATCTCATCATGAAAGTTCTGATACCCTTGACTCTCAAACTTTCTGAGGCTCTTAGACATAAAGTAAAAGTGCATACCTGCAATTGGTCTGTTCTGCATGCAAACACATTTAGACAAGTTCTTCAGGATTAGGACAACTTGGTTTCTTTTTTCCATAAACAGTGTCACCTCTATTCACTGGATGTATGGGGTATCACAGTTCAGACCAGTTCACTTCATTGGCTCCAACACAAATCAGTTTAAGTTGGGCCTAAAATCCTTCTTAAACCATGTTGCGTGTATATTTGTGCATATTTTCTGTAGTACCTCTGTGACTTATTCACGTGTTAAAGCTTGGAGGATCCATCAGTACTCTCTTGTGCCTAGGCCAAGAATACCTACAAGGGATGAAGGGCGAGGTGCGCAAGGATCTACCACACATGGATGATGGAGAAGTATTGAAGGACACTAATTTTTTGTATAGAGTATTAGGGTATTATAGAGTATTAACCAGGGGGGTCGCTAGGCTAAAAGATCTGGGGCCTGCGCTCCGGATGAGCAGGACTCTTGTCTCACTCTCCGGGTCACTCTTCCGGTTGCAGTGGAGAATGGAGCCACCAGCTCCGGCCTTCACTACAAATAGCAGGAGACACATGTTTCCTGGGTCCACCAGCTGACTACAGTGCTGGGAGCCGAAGACGCCATGTGATGATGTCACCACGACACGTCCCGCACAGCGGAGAGGAAGACAGGTGAGAATTAGGTTGTTGTTTTTTTACACAGTGTAGGAAGTTGCTTAAATTTGCTCGGAGGACATCAATTGATGGGGGGGGGGCTTGGGGGACATCAATTACTGGAAGGAGATGGGAGGGCATCAATTAGTGTGAGGGGCAGGACGGACATCCATTGTCGAGGGGGCTGCAGAGAACATGATTTTCTCGGGGGCTTTGGGGAACATCAATTATTTGGGGATTGTTAATTGCTTGGGGTGTTGTTGGGACATTACAGTATATACTGGAGGGGACATCACTTGAGACTTATTTCATGTTGGAGTGTTATTATTATTATTATTATTTAGTGCGGGTGTTATTAGGTGGCTCCTTTCCCTACACATAATTAGAAAGGGTCACTCTTCAGGGGCATTAGCAGAGGCCACAGGTATTAAGGGCATTATTACATGTTAGGCCATGTTTAGGGAACATTATTAGGTGGGTGGCACAATGAGGGGGTTGTAATATAAATTATGGGGCCAATGTATTGTGGAGGGGCAGTAAATGTGTAAACTAGAATGAGTAGTATACACTCACCGGCCACTTTATTAGGTACACCTGTCCAACTGCTCGTTAACACTTAATTTCTAATCAGCCAATCACATGGCGGCAGCTCAGTGCATTTAGGCATGTAGACATGGTCAAGACAATCTCCTGCAGTTCAAACCGAGCATCAGTATGGGGAAAAAAGGTGATTTGTGGCCTATGAACGTGGCATGGTTGTTGGTGCCAGAAGGGCTGGTCTGAGTATTTCAGAAACTGCTGATCTACTGGGATTTTCACGCACAACCATCTCTAGGGTTTACAGAGAATGGTCCGAAAAAGAAAAAACATCCAGTGAGCGGCAGTTCTGTGGGCGGAAATGCCTTGTTGATGCCAGAGGTCAGAGGAGAATGGGCAGACTGGTTCGAGCTGATAGAAAGGCAACAGTGACTCAAATCACCACCCGTTACAACCAAGGTAGGCAGAAGAGCATCTCTGAACGCACAGTACATCGAACTTTGAGGCAGATGGGCTACAGCAGCAGAAGACCACACCGGGTGCCACTCCTTTCAGCTAAGAACAGTCGTTCCCCGACTCTTTTACCACCCTAGCGACACCCCTGGTATTTACTATATCAAGTCAACAGGGTTAACAGTTCTGGTGGACAGAACTTTATAGGATCCTTGGAGATTCTTCCAAAAAAATCAAAACCCTAATGGCACGGAGCAGGAAAACATAATCACATTCAGAAACTCCCTTCACTTTTAATCCGTTTGGAGTAGAGAATTCCATATGTTTTCCAGGAGACGTAACGCGATCGTTTTTAGCAGGGCCTGTAAATGTCTCAAGTTTTCGACCTGTTTTTTTTTTTTTTTTTTTCGAGCTCTGAAGTAATATTAGATTGATGTGCCAGAAGCTCTGGTCTCCATTACGGGTCCTGCCAAAGAAAAGACCTCAAAGATTTTTTTCTTTTTTTCTAATCTCCTCAGCCAAAACCCATAGACGCCATCCAAGCAGCAATACTGTGTACACAGCGCGCAGGAAAAACCTGGAAACCCTATCTTTTTAATGTACTTTGCAGACAGGAAGTGGAGCGCATGGTATAGCTCCTGCTATGGACAACCAAGGAACCCGATACGACACACACACGGTCCATAAAACAGGCCCCGCTGGCTGGCTGACATGTTGGAAGCATGTGAATACTGGGAAATTATTAAAAGATGTGTTTTTATTACAAATTAAGAAATATCACTACAATCTCAGGAAAATCACAGCTACTGCCTGCACGACTCCTATTCTAGGGTGCACGCCGGGAGAGGTCAACCCCAAGATGCTTGGGTGAACTTCTATTGACGCCTTGTGGTTGTACAGCGTCCAGTTCATACAAGTGTACAATACAGTTCTCACATAATACCATCATAATGTATAATAACCTATATAATACTGCCATAGGGTGCTACAATAATACTGCCATAAGATGCTCAAATAACACAGCCAGAAATTTGTACCCAAATTTGTAACCAGGTAATACCCACATAAGGTGCTCAAACATACCATAAAATTATTATTGCTCTGTAAAGTGCCCAAATAATACAGCCATTAGATGCCTAAATAATACCACCAAAAGCTATTCGTATTATACCTCCATTAGGTGGCCAAATAATACTACCTTACAGTATCCAAATAATACCTCAATTAGATGGTTTCCAAATATTCCCACCATTAAGTATCCAAATAATGCCTCTATTTGGCATGCAAGTAGTACCTCCATTAGGTGGACAAATAATACTACCAGATAGTATCCAAATAATACCTCCATAAGGTTTGCAAACAATACTTCCACTAGGTGGATAAATAATACTACCGTACACAGAACAAATAATACCTCCATTAGGTGGCCAAATACAGGGAGGAACACAGGCGCGCCTCCAACCGGGAATATGGTTCGCAGGAGCACCCATGCCTATATAATACTCTATTTGATACTCAAAGAATTCCACCATAAGGTATCCAAATTATTTCACCATAAGGACCTACATAATACCACAGTAAGGTACCCAAATAATACCCCTACAAGTCACCTGAGTAACACCACAATGATACATACCTACAGAATGGGGCAGATTTACTTACCCGGTCCTGTCGCGATCCAGTGGCGCGTTCTCAGTCGAGGATTCGGGTCTTCTGGCGATTCACTAAGGTAGTGAGCCCTATGTCCACCAGGTGTCACTGCTGCGCTGAAGTCCGCCGGAGTTCATCCTATCCTGGGTGCAGGTAAGCGCGTGTCAAGCGACACATTTTTTTTTTTAAATTCTGTTTTTTCCGAATCCGTCAGGTTTTCTGAAATGCCCCCCCATTTCCGTCGCATGCATGCTGATGCGCCACAATCCGATCACGTGCGGCAAAAACCCCGGGCAATTCACGGAAAGACATCGCAAATCGGAAATATTCGGGAAACCCGACGAAAAAGAGCGATTCGAGGCCCTTAGTAAATGACCCCCAATATGTCCAATTATTGCCGCAATAATGTGCCTACATAATACTTTATAAGGTGCTCAAAAACTACCATCATACGATTCCAAAGTAATACCACAATATGGAGCCTAAATAATGCAACCATATAACACAAGTGTAAGGTACCTAAATAATACCGCCCTATGGTGCCCAAATAATACTTATATAAAGACCCCAGATAACCTTCACCTGGTTCTGATGCCTAAATGCTAAAAGGTCCAACTCAGTAAAAGGTGTGAACTGCACAACCACTAGAGGGCGATCTTTCCTAATATCTATTACAGTGAAAGCCATGGAAGCAGCGCCATCTAGTGGTGATTACAGGAAGAAAAACAGTTCCTATGTGTTGTATGGAGGCGAAGGAGCAGCAAAGGAACAGGGAAAATTGAAGCTTTTCATCGTCGTTACCAACCATATAAATAAAGCCTTCTGTTTTGTCGGAGTGAATTTTCTTCTAATGGAGAGCAGATGGGGACGTCTTCCTCTCTGGCGTGTGTAGCGTTCCACATGTAAATGTCACCGCTCTATTTTTATTCCCTCAACCCGGAGCGGTGAGAGGCGCGGGACTGTCTTTTGTCTGCGTTTCGTGAACCGTGAAGGTGAAGTTGATTGTTGTGAGGGGCTACAGACCCCCGGATGGATTATATGCCGCATTACCCAGCAGAATTATACATGATGCCCGCTGTCAGGTGCTGGCACGTCCTCCAGGCCCCGTCGGGTTACCGCAAGTTTCCAAATGAAAGGGGTCTGCTTGGAGAAGAGAATCATTTCATTGACGAGTCTCCTTTAAGAGGAATTGTGGGAGGAGCTATTATGGCTTTGGAACTGCCCTCCTATTGGTTAAGTTTATAAGCAGGGGTGGTGCTTCCCTTTTAAATCTTGCTGCTCCATTGGTTGAGCCCACAGCAATGCCACCCAATCCCTTCCCTTCCTTGGATGAACTTGATGGACATGTGTCTTTTTTCAATCGTATATACTATGGGGCTTATTTACTTAGCCGGTCCAGTCACGATCCTGCGGCGCGTTGTCCGACGGGTCTGCCGGGATTCACTAAGGACGTGCGCCCGATATCCACCAGGTGTCGCTGCTGTGCCGAGGTCCGCCGGAGTTCACCTTCTTCTTTCATGTGCATGTGAGTGCTTGATCTTGCGACACAAAACGTTTTTTAAATTCTGCAGTTTTTCCGAATCCATCGGGTTGTCCGACGGCCACGCCCCCAATTTCTGTTGCGTGAAAGCACGATGCGCCTATCGTGTGTGCCAAAATCCCAGGGCAATTCGGCGCAAATCGGAAATCACCGGGAAACCTGATGAAAGTGCGCAATTCAGACCCTTAGTAAATGAGCCCCTATGATTTCAAGTAGCTTTTTATAAAATCTTTTCTTAAAGGGGTTTTACCGTTGATCACGTGATCACCGACATGTCCCACACGGGTGGTGTCGAAGGATTAGAAAGGCCCCATTGTGGCCATTGGGAGCTAGATATTGGTAAAGCTTTACCTTGGCTCCCTGTTGCCCTTTCCAAAAAATTTTGGAAAAAATGGGTGTTACTGTTAACCCTCTCATGAAAGGGGTGTGTCTGACACTGTAACAGAGTGAGCATAGGCACGCCTCCAACTGGATACCACCCACTTGCATTACATTTGTACATTTCTAAGAGGAACGGAATAACGCAGAATTTTTAGAAGAGATGCTCCAGAATCTTAAAGGGGTTTTCCCACAAAAGACGCTAAGATAGGACCTAACTTGATGATCGGTGATCGCAGTCTGACCGTGCACGACCGGCTACTCTGGTCATCTTGGACAGCGACAAGGGATCCAACTGGGGTACATTGGACCCCATTCTCATGATCTCATCACTGAGACCCCCAACGATTAGCAAGTTAGGCCCTATCCTGCGTGATTCGGACCCTTAGTAAATGAGCCCCAATCTTTGTGTATTATGAATCTACTCGGCCTGTGTGTCAGTCTTTACTGCCATCCTGACATTCTGTTTATAAGCCTCATAAACCCGGAGGCTCAGAAATAATAATCAATGTTATGGATCCTCTGTAGATAAGAAGAATGATACAAGAAATGTATAGTAACAAGCAGGAATCTGACAACCTAAAGTGCGGCAGTGACAGTAAACCCATATTACTAGTCAGAAGGATCATTGTAGGCAAATGAAACATCAGTCACAGTTTTTAGGATACTTTGATGAGATGTGGCTGCATCTGAGGGAACTACTCTCCTGCACAAGGATTTTACTGGTTATATAACTGCCCCCACAAAAAAAGTGGTTTCCTCAAGCCACCACTAGGGGGAACTCTGTATCAGAGACTGTAAAGATTACTATGCAGTGAGCACCCCCTGGTGGCGTTAAAGAGATGTTTCAGATGATGGGAAATAGATATTAGAAAGATAGATGTATAAAAATATGAGATAGATAGATAGATAAATAGATAGATAGATAGATAGATAGATATGAGATAGATAGATATGAGATAGATAGATAGATAGATATGAGATCGATAGATAGATATGAGATAGATAGATAGATAGATAGATAGATATGAGATAGATAGATATGAGATAGATAGATAGATAGATATGAGATAGATCAAGCTTGATGAAGGTGTTACACACCGAAACGTCGCCACTTGTTCAATAAAGTTCACCTTTTATTTTGAAATTTTGAACCATGGAGTGCTGCCCGCTTTTTACTTTATTTAGATAGATAGATAGATAGATATGAGATCGATAGATAGATAGATAGATAGATATGAGATAGATAGATAGATATGAGATAGATAGATATGAGATAGATAGATAGATATGAGATCGATAGATAGATATGAGATAGATAGATATGAGATAGATAGATAGATATGAGATAGATAGATAGATATGAGATAGATAGATAGGAGATAGATATGAGATAGATAGATAGATAGATAGATATGAGATAGATAGATGGATATGAGAGATAGATAGATAGATAGATAGATAGATATGAGATAGATAGATATGAGATAGATATGAGATAGATAGATAGATAGATAGATATGAGATAGATATGAGATAGATAGATATGAGATAGATAGATAGATATGAGATAGATAGATAGATATGAGATAGATAGATAGGAGATAGATATGAGATAGATAGATAGATAGATAGATATGAGATAGATAGATGGATATGAGAGATAGATAGATAGATAGATAGATAGATATGAGATAGATAGATATGAGATAGATATGAGATAGATAGATAGATAGATAGATAGATATGAGATAGATAGATAGATATGAGATAGATAGATAGATAGATAGATAGATAGATAGATATGAGATAGATAGATAGATAGATAGATAGATAGATATGAGATAGATAGATAGATAGATATGAGATAGATATGAGATAGATATGAGATAGATAGATAGATAGATAGATAGATATGAGATAGATAGATAGATAGATATGAGATAGATAGATAGATATGAGATAGATAGATAGATAGATAGATATGAGATAGATAGATAGATATGAGATAGATAGATAGATAGATAGATAGATAGATAGATAGATAGATAGATAGATAGATATGAGATAGATAGATAGATAGATATGAGATAGATAGATAGATATGAGATAGATAGATAGATAGATAGATAGATAGATAGATAGATATGAGATAGATAGATAGATAGATAGATAGATATGAGATAGATATGAGATAGATATGAGATAGATAGAT
>NC_092414.1:17180608-17256658 GCF_040894005.1 Engystomops pustulosus
CTTGTGCTGCTCTAGTTCAGTGTGCACCTATAGTTTGGGTCTTTAACCAATACCTCTCTGTGCCTGGTTGTCTAAGGCACCTCCCCCACAGGAAGGTGCCTGAGCAGGAAGGTTCATACCGTGCCTATTCCTGTAAAGGTTTCTGCGTTCCTTCACTCTGACTTCTGACTTTACACTGGTTACTTGTCTTTGCCCTTCTGCTGCCCATCCTAATTCTCCACTTTGCAATACTCCGCCTGCCCTAACCTCGGCTTGTACTTAGCTTTTCTTCTGACTGTTCCTTGGTGCTTCATACGGTTTGTGTAAACCCTAGGCGACCCATCATCTACACATGGACTATTTCAAGAGGTAGCGACCTGGTGACCTCCCTGTAGCAAAGTCTGGATTCCTTTAGGGGGGGTTAAAGGGTGAAAACTTGGGAGGTCACTTGAGATAGAGCCCCAAACCTAATGTAGGTATCAGCGTATGTCCTGTACCTCTTTGAGGAGCCATGTTTTCTCAGATGTTAAAAGTAGATCCCTTCATCAGTTTTAGATGCTGGGTCCCTGTGCTTAAAGGGATTTGCAAGATTTTTTTTTAAACGCCACAGGTTTTTATTTTGAAAATTAAAATTTATATTAAAAAAAACTCACCTCCCCATACGCCCCCAGTCTCCAAACTTGGTTTCTGCATGACCACGTGTGACCACCAAGGTCTGTCATTGGCTCAGGTGTTAATGTACAATGGGGCAGATTTACTTACCCGGTCCATTCGCGATCCAGCGGCGTGTTCTCTGCGCTGGATTTGGGTCCGGACGGGATGTATTAAGGCAGTTCCTCCGACGTCCACCAGGTGGCGCTGCTGTGCTGAACTTCCCCAGAACGCACTGGAGTACACTGAGCCGGGCTGAGTGAAGGTAAGTGCAAGCTCCGCGACACTTTTTTTTTTTTAAATGCAGCGATTTTTCCGAATCCGTCAGGTTTTCATTCGGCCACGCCCCCCGATTTCCGTCGCGTGTATGCCAGCGCCGATGTGCCACAATCCGATCGCGTGCACCAAAATCCCGGGGCAATTCAGGGGAAATCGGCGCAAATCGGTAATATTCGGGTAACACGTCGGGAAAACGCGAATCCGGCCCTTAGTAAATGACCCCCAATGAGTCCAATGTTAGAGCTTCAGTGCAAAGGGACCAGAGCAAAGGCACTGGAACTGGGATGTTAGCATAGTTTGTTTTTTTCCCAAAAAATCTACCACCCCCTTTAAATAGATTTAATAAAACCACACAATATGCAGTCATATAATGCATTTCAAAATCCCTTTCCACAAAAATAAGGGTGAAACGCAAACGCTGTACCTTGTCCTCGTATGATGTGGGCGTCAGGAAGAAGGAAGACAGGTTGACGAAGAAGCCTTCAAGTTGTCCGATCAACAGCAGGAGGATAACCCCATCGGCAAACTGCAGGAAAAGATGGCTGCAGGTATAATCTAATAGTCAATAGTAAAACTGTATGCACTGGACTCATCAGCTCCCCCTAGTGGTGGCTGCGAGTCAACATTGTTTTATCGTTAGATATCGTTTGATATTTCAATGCAGGAGTTTTGGAGCGGTGGATCAGAGCCGTATGACCATGGTACGGCACAAAAGTTTGGATTGAAAATGGAAAACGTTGAATTAGTTAATTGCTAACCAATACCTGAGTGTCCAGATCTGTCACCGTGAGACTCAAGTTCACCAGCTGCTTGTTCACAAAGTTCAGCATTACCTGAAAGCAAAGGAAGTCATGTGATATTACAATGACCAGCCCTTACTTATAGAGCACTAATATACTTACTAAAGTGTTGGCTTAGGTATAGTTATAGGTGTGCTGATGGGGGTGTCCTCACACTGCTGTGCTCTTAGCACTTTTTACCTTGAGCTTTTCCACAGCCCATAGACTCTAAATGACTGGTGTTGTACTCAACCCAATGACTGCTTCACTTTTAAAGAGAAGGGAGGGGTTGTGGAGAGTTTCAGAGAGCTCAGAGCACAGCAGTGTAAGGACTAGCCCCCCAAGGTTAGTGATTGGTATGAATTCTACCTGTTTTACTCCATCTATTGTTTTCGCATTGAGTACTGAAGTACTCATCCAGTTGCCTGCTACACCTTGTACACAGAAGGGAGGTGCTGTGGAGCGTTTTAGAACAGAGAGCTCAGAGCACAGCAGTGTGAGTGCACACCCAAAGACTAGTGATCGTTGTGAAGTTGAACAGTTTTACATCATATACTTTTTCCGGATTCAGTACTGAAGTACTCATCCAGTTGCCTGCCACACCTTGTACACAGAAGGGAGGTGCTGTGGAGTGTTTTAGAACACAGAGCTCAGAGCACAGCAGTGTGAGGGCACACCCAAAGACTAGTGATCGTTGTGAAGTTGAACAGCTTTACATCATCTACTTTTTCCAGACTGAGTACTGAAGTACTCAGCCAGATGCCCGCTACTCCTTATACACGGAAGGGAGGGTCTGTGGAGCATTTCAGAGAGCTCAGAGCACAGCAGTGTAAGGACTAGCCCCCCCAAGGTTAGAGATTGGTGTGAATTTTACCTGTTTAACATCCTCTACTTTATCCGGATTGAGTTCAAAAAGTTGATCAAATCCGTCTTTCTCTATAAAGAAAAAAAAACAAAATATAGCTTTACTTATGTGTCAAGACCACTGCTTGCTGTCACTGAATGGGAGCATTTTTTCGGTACATCTCTTTACGAGTAAGATGGCTGTGTCACATCATCATAATCGGGGCGAGTCAATGCTCATCAGCTGTTCGGAAGAGGCCACAAATTTGGGACGAGGCATTGAGAACCGCAAACAGCGCCGCAAATTGTATAGTGGCTGTGATTGGCATTGCGGGTTGAATCAGAATATGACTATCCTTTTAAATAACACAATCAGCTCTGCTACATCTGTCCATCAATGATGTTTCTAAAATTTCCAAAAATTCTTGTCCTACGCTCGGAGATGTCCTCGAAGCGGAGAGACATGGCAGCCTGACAGGTTAAATATGTCCTCCGCTCCCTCTCACATCCTTGTCAATTATTGTCTATTCCGCTCCATCCTGAAACTGCATTTTTTTAGCATCCCCCGGCGTCGCCATGGCAACTGTGGACCGGTCCGGCATTTCGACAACGAGACGCCGCTCCATCCTGCAGGGTCAATGCATTTCGTTCTATCCAATGTGGCTGCTGGCAGGGAGAAGAAGCGGGGGCCATGAATTAAACATCATATCACTTACTGGGGGCCGCGTTCTCCTCGCTGACATCAGGACGGGGGCAGAGCCCGGGACAGGAGGGGAACAAACAAGGGGAAATCATCAGTCATCACAGGGATACAAGGATCACAAAATAGTGCAAGTTATTAGTTTACCTTGATGGGAAACTGTCAGCAGGTGTGACCATGCAGAAAGCGGACAGTGTTAGGTATTGTCCCTGGAGAAATGTGTAATCAGACCTTTGTGTATGTTACTAGTAGCAGCAGGACTGTGAAAAAGGAGTTTATATTCCAGGATTCTATTGGGGGTGTGTCCTCACACTGCTGTGTTCTGTGCTCTCTGCAGCCAGTGTTGGGTATTGTCCCTGGAGAAATGTGTAATCAGACATCTGTGTATGTTGTTAGTAGCAGCAGGATTGTGATATATGGATTTATATTCCAGGATTGTACTGGGGCCGTGTCCTCACACTGCTGTGCTCTGTGCAGCTAGGATTAGGTATTGTCCCTGGAGACATGTGTAATCAGGATCGTGAAATGTGGGTTTATATTCCAGGATAGAACTGGGGGGGGGGGTCCTCACACTGCTGTGCTCTGTGATTTCTGCAGCCAGTGTTAGGTATTGTCCCTCAAGAGATTTTTAATTATACTTTTGTATACCTTTGAGTCTTGTTATTAGCAGCAGGACTGTGATATAACATTTTAGGTTTCAGGACTGTAGTGGGGGCATGTCCTCGCACTGCTGTGCTCTCTGCAGTCACAGTGTTAGGTATTGTCCCTGGAGAGCTGCGTAATCACACCTTTGTCTAGGTTGTTAGTAGCAGCAAATATGTGTTTTTTTTCCAGGATTGTACTGGAGGCATGTCCTCACACTGCTGTGCTCTCTGCATTAAACAGCTTCACATCCCTTCATTCAACTAGTAACATGATAGATAGATAGATAGATAGATAGATAGATAGATAGATAGATATGAGATAGATAGATAGATAGATAGATAGATAGATAAATAGATAGAACATCTACAAGATACATAATGAAATAGTTCTCACCTGGATCTGGTAATAAATTCTATGGCTTTTCCGGTCTTCATCCCGGTTTTTGTTGGCTATGATGATATTGGACAGAATGCATCAGTCCGCTCAGTGTCAGCCAAAGAAAATGTCAGATTTAATTGGCTCAGGAAGAAAACGCCATAGTCAGTGACACGCGGGATCCTTACTAAAACATGACCTTTAAAGTGCCGGCTAACTACCACCACATGGTAACACAAGTTGTGTATGTATAGTGATTATGACCAGGTGTGGCGCTGTTTCTGGGAAACAGGACCCCTTTAGCTGCAGTCTAGGCAGGACCTATCACTTGTGGTGGGACAAGACTCAGGATAAGTCATCAATATCATAATCCTACAAAAACCGCTTCCAAAAAACATCTAATTTTGGCTACCTGCTGACACCACTAGAGGGAGCTCACTACGTGACAAGTATTGGTCTAGTCAGAAATATGTATATAAATTGACTACTACTAGGTGTATCCATGCATAATCCTTCTTTGTCCAATCAGTGAGGCTGTACACGCCCCTTTTACGAGTTAATTTAAAAACTCTACATCCCAAAATTGATGCGCTCCCAAATATTTGATGACTTACCTCCATGACCACCACTTCCACAGATACATTCTCAGGAAGGGGTAGGTCAGGCTTAAAGTGACGGGCAAGGGCAACAAGCAGATGTAACGTGGCAAGAAGGTCCTTACTGTGGATCACTAGAAGAAAGGAATACATGAACATATATAGCCTCTGTCTCATAGCAATAAAGCTTTGGGATTCAAAGGGCAGTTCCTCTGTTATTCCTACTGGAAATTTCGGAATCAAATGAATTTTATGAAAAGAAGTTGTGTCTTGGCACAGGCGGACACTGTCAGCTCTGATTGGAGTGTGAAGAGACACGCCCCCTCTGACTGGTCACACCCATCTGTCAATGTAGTCATGAATTTCCAAGAGGAATAACAGAGGTTATGTCCATCGTTATGAGAAGAGTCTCCAGAATCATTATTGGAAGAAGTAGCTTAAAGGGGGTTTCCACTCTTACTAATATTAACTATTCTGGAACTCGCGACAGGACCGGGTAAGTAAATCTGCCCCAATGGGGCCCATCCGCGATCCAACGGTGATTTTTGTGCGGTGGATTCAGGTCTTCCGGCGATTCACTTAGGTAGTTCCTCCGCCGTCCACCAGGTGTTGCTTCTGCGCTGAAGTTCCCCGAGGCCCGCTGGAATGCCCTGAAGTACACCGGCCTATACCTGGTGAAGGTAAGCGCGGGTCCCGATGCGCCAAAATCCGATCGCATGCGCCAAAATCCCGGGGCAATACAGGGAAAATCGGTGCAAATCGGAAATATTCGGGTAACACGTCGGGAAAACGCAAATCGGGCCCTTAGTAAATGACCCCCATTGTGTTCATGTTGAGCTTCCGATTCCGTGAATATAATTCCAGAGCTGCAGTTTAGACTGACACTCACATACAAAGTAACAGCAGGATTTGTTTAGTTTGGAGGACGATATTTTTGTCTTCCTTTCACAATATTTTTGAGTCGAGTATCACTGGGGGCTGACGTGGAGGCCACACGGTTGTCAGGGAAACTATAATTATCCGCCGTTCCATTGTATAATATCCCCTGCTCTTTTTTTGTTATCTTATTGCGCTCGCTGTGATGTGACGGCGCTCGTATTATCGGGTGAAGTGAGCCATCTGTTGATCTGGATTTTGATTCATCTCTCATGCGTCTTTCCGCGGTGACATGTTCATTTCTGCTCGTCTGGATTTTGAAAGACAACATTTCACTAAATGTTTGCCGCCCGACCGGTCTCGCTACGACGGGGAAACTATTACATAACATATAAAAACGCCATTTGAAGAAGTTTCTGGGTTTAGAAGTAGAAATTGTGGAGACATCCAGGCACCACTAGGGGGAGCTCACTCTGTATGGAATTGGACAGCTAGTATGAACTCTATGGTAGCTGTGGAAATCTGTTTGATATGAGCTCCCCCTAGTGGTGGCTGTAGATTTCAGATTAGTGAAAAACACACTTCAGTACCATGCCTGCCACGATCCGACTGATTCGGGCTGAACGCGGGGTTTAACTTTCAAATTGTGTCGCAAGTCTAAGCACTTACATGCACCAGGAAGAAGAAGGTGAACTCCAGTGGACCTGAGCGGGGAAGTGACACATGCAGGATATCGGGCGCACGATCTTAGTAAATCGCGGCACAGTGCATTATCGGCGGACAATGAACTCCAGCGGACGGGTAAGTAAATGAGCCCCATTATGTCTGGTCTGTTGTAATGAAATGGACTCAGTTGTAGTACCACAAGCCACCTATAGATAGTGCTGGTGCTTTTTAAGGTAAAAGAAGCTAGTTTTCAAAAATGAACCTTTGAGGGTGTGGCTTATGCAAATATTCCTCTCCAAATTGCACAAATGACCTCGCCTGCATGCATAGGACTGTACCCATAGGACTGTACCTAAGCAATAAGGTTCCTAGTTTACTACTGTGCATTAATTTGTACATGTCACAAGCTACCCAGGTTGTTTATGGAACCTAACCCCATGGAAATGTGCCTGAGCAATAAAGTTCCTAGTTTGCATTGATATGCACATATTACAAGCTAACCAAGGTTGTGTAACGCACCTAACCCCATGGGAATGTGCCTAAGTCATAAGGTTCCCAGTTTACTACTGTGTATTACAATTTTTTGCACATATCACAATATAAACCAGGTAATTTAAGGCACCTAAACCCATTGGAATGTGCCTGAGCAATAGAGTTCCTAGTTTACATTGATATGCACATATTACAAGCTAACCAGGATTTCTAAGGTACCTAAGCCCATGGGAATGTGCCTGAGCAATAAAGGAACCTAACCCTATAGGAATGTGTCTGACCAATAAGATTCCTAGTTTAAGAATGGGAATTCATTTACACATATCACAAGCTAACCAGGGTTATATAAGGCACCTAACCCCATGGTAATGTGCCAGAACAATGAAGTTCCTAGTTTGCTAGTGTGAACTAATTTGCACGTATCAGAAGTTACTTAGGGTTGTTTAAGGCACCTAACCCCTTGGGAATGTGCCTGAGTAATAAGGTTTCTAATTTACTACTGTGCATTATTTTGCACACATCACAAGCTAACCAGGATTGTTTAAGGCACCTACCCCCATGGGAACGTGTCTATGTAATAAGGTTCCTAGTTTACTACTGTACTAGTTTGCATTCACATGCACATATCACAGGCTAACCAGGGTAGCTTAAGGCACCTAACCACACAGGAATGTGCCTGACAAAGTTGTTTAAGATACCTAACCTAACCGTATAGAAATGTGTATATTAATTTGCACATATTACAAGATAACCAGAGTTTGGCACCTAACCCTATAGAAATGTGTCACAGCAATAAGGTTCCTAGTTTACTAGTGTGCATTAATTTACACATATCACAAACTAACCAGTGTTGGTTAAGGCACCAAACCCATTAAGAATGTGCCTGAGCAATAATGTTGTTTAAGGTACCTAACCCTATATGAATGTGTCTGACCAATAAGGTTCCTAGTTTACTAGTGTGCATTATTTTACACATATCACAATCTAACCAGTGTTGGTTAAGGTACCTAACCCTATATGAATGTGCCTGAGCAATGAGGTTTCTAGTTTATTAGTAATTCATTTACTATTATGACTCAGCATGGCCTGCCTTCCACAGGATGACTTCTTTAGATTTCACCCTGACCATGGCATGTTATCTGACTACATCCTTCATAACTATGCCCCCAACTATGGTTCATCCATCACTGAACGGAGTCTACTCCAAGAGGTGGTGACCTGGTAATTCAGTCCAAATCCCATTTGGAGGTTAAAGGTTGAATACCAGTGGATTACTCCTGGCAGTGGCTCCACACCTGCTGGAGAACGGGTGAGCTTCTTCAGGACTCACTCATCATATAGGATCAGTGAGATCTAGGAATAGAATCTTTAAATTGCAAAAATATTGAACACTTGGTGTTCTGTCCAATAAACAATACCAGACACAAGAAGGGCCGTGGTGGGCGGCAGCCTTGTAATGTATGTTATAAAGCCCCAGGAATATACAGAGATTCATCACCTAGTCTCTGTTTATTTCCGATATCACTTTCATGTCCCTCGATTTCCGCCTCACCATACGTACACCAGCAATTAACGGGACTTTATGTGGGAAACTGCTGGATTCTGATGTAGCCGGAGTGTACAATAAATATTATTACAGCCCCACGGCGGCACAATGGGCACTGCTTTTATCCACTGGATATTCGAGGAAAGAACAAGCAGTTCTACCTCCGTAATAACATATTGCAGCCATAGCTCAGCTCCGCTTTCTGTTCTATTTCCATAGAAAACGGGAGCACTGTGCGAAGGCACAGGACGCACTTCTTCCCGACTCCTCTGTTCCAAAAGAAATCTGAAGGTTTTTTAACTCCGGAATGCCACAGCCCTGTTCTGTTTCTTACTCCTCTCAATTTTTATAGATGGCAAGGAAGTAACGATTTGGATACATAGCTCCCACCTCCCAGCTGGGTCAAACCCCAAAATCTAGGACTGTCCCACCTAATCTGGGGAGGTATGTCGCTAGGATCTAACCGTGATTTGGTTCCATGTTTACCATTATCGGTCAAATACTAACAGTCACTAGTGGATGGACTTCGTTTTTATCAACTGGTCACCCTTAGAATCCTACTTTTCTTGCACCAGTATTTTTGGGGGACAGACCCCAAAATCCAGGACTGTCCCGCTAAATCTGGGGAGTTATGTTGCTAGGATCCAACCATGATTTGGTTCCACGTTTTATTTAATATCTTAGAGACCATCGGTCAAATACTAATGGTCACTAGTAGGCGGGCTTCGTTTTCATCAACTGGTCACTATAAGAATCCCAATTTTCTTGCACCACCAGTAGCCAAAAATGTATCTACCAATAAGAGATCTAGGCCACACAACCTAATGGGGCACATTTACATCAGAGATCACCTAAAGTGTATTGTCCGATGATCATGCACTGTGCCGCGATTCACTAAGATCGTGCACCCGATATTCTGCATGTGTCGTTTCCCCGCTCAGGTCCCCGGAGTTCACCTTCTTCTTCCTGGTGCATGTAAGTGCTTGGGCTTGCGACACAATTTGAAAGTTAAATCCCGCTCTCAGTATGAATCAGTCGGATCGTCCAACAACCGGCCCCCCAATTTGTGTCGCATGGCTGCACCAAAAAAACCATTGCATGTGCCAAAATCCCAGCGCAGACACTTGTTAAATACCTGTCCAAGCCGTGTAATCCCCAATGGTGCAAAGTCCGACAAAAGTGAGCAGCGCAACCCTTAATAAATGATCCCCAATATGTATGATAAGTAATGTCAGCAGAGGAGGAGGAAGAAACTACTGTAACTTCTTTTAGAAATCAATAGGGAGACCTGAAAAGTAAAGGCAAGACAGAACTGTTTTCCAGGAAGATACAACATTGTTCATGGCTCTTACAGTTCAGGTCCCACTGCATGTGGTCCTCCTCAAGTTGCATGCAGGAAGACACAGCATCCAGTATCAATCCCAGCTTCCGTCTTTGGTTGACGACAGATAACGTGATTTCCTCCACTTCGATCTTCACCTTTGCAATTTTCTCTACGAAGAAAGAAGTCATAGTCATTGCAGATGGTCAGGTTTCCTTTTGGCTACACCTGCTTCAAAGTAAACCTACCATTAGGAATCTACCTATTGAGGTAGATCCACTGGTAACATCCTAAGCTATCCTTCCATAATCCTTTGATACTTCCTAACCGATGATCTATGGAGTAATGTCACCATATATGTCTGCAGAAGGCCACCAATGATGTGGTCTAGGAGAGAATGGTGGAGCAGGGAGCTGACTGTTCTCTACTGCTCCATTCTCTTCTAAAGTATCTGTGACCTTTGGACATGAATCAGGTGTCCTGGGGCAGCACCTGAAATTCAAGACTGTGGGGCAGATTTACTTACCCAGTCCCGTCGCGATCCCGCGGTGCGTTGTCCGACGTGGATTCGGGTCCGGTGCAATTCACTAAGAATTGCTGCTGCGCCGAGGTCCGCCGGAGTTCACCAGCTTCTTCCTGGTGCATGTGAGTGCTTGAACCTTTTTTAAATTTCGCGGTTTGTCCGCATCCGTCGGGTGGTCCGACGGCCACGCCCCCTGATTTCTGTCGCGTCCAAGACGGCGCCGATGCGCCAAAATCCGATCACTTGTGCCAAAATCCTGTGCCAATTCGCCGCAAAACGGAAAAATTCAGGAAACCCGACGAAAGTGTGTCTGACGGACCCTTAGTAAATGAGCCCCTGTGTCATTGAATATGGGATCAAACATGGTTTCCATGAGATTTTGAGCTCCATAGGAGATAGGGACCATATATGTGTACAGTTTTGAGGGTATCATATACAAAGAAGAAGTGTAGAAAATGACATCTTGTAAGTGACAGATAGAAAGCTAAAAATAAAGACGTAGCCCTCGCTGTAATGAAAAGCGAATGTAGAGCGCATATCGTACATGGTAAACAACGCGGAGATGGAGGTCTCAGCCAAGTCCTTCACTTCATCTACATCAACAGCTTGAGACACTTGATCGATGGCAGACACTAACCGGCTGCCAAAATAACTTACGTAAAAGGTGATGCAGAATTAAGCCATCAAAGAGGTCCTCCTCCAGGCTCTTCACCACGATGTGCTCCTGCTTTAACTCATGGTTTATCCAGTCAATCAGGAACTGAAAAGTGGAAGGGAAACATCAGCGACAGAAACGAAGAAGATGGAAGAGACCCTCGAGTGCCTATACTAGGGATGGTGAGCCTTTTAGAGATCGAGTGCCCAAAATGAGACCTAAAACACACTAGTTTTTCCCAAAGTGCCAACACGGCATTATAGGCAGTAACAAACTTATTGCTACCAGAATCTTTAAGCTCCGATTCGACCCTGTCCACACCTTCTCACTCTTTGACAGGAATTGAGAGTGCAGAAATATGCCACATCTGGCAAACTCTGTGCCTGGGAGACAGCCCGCGTGCCCACAGAGAGGTCTCTGAGTGTCATGTCTGGCGCCAGTGCCATAGGTTCGCCACCACTGGCTTATACCATACCGTCTAACTTTTACCGACAGAAGTGGTCGCATGCTTCACTGCATCCCCTATGGTGGTCTAGAAACCTAACACCCCCTCTTCTGATTGAGGACCAACATGTTAGCCAGTATTTTGGCCGCCTCCGGCCAAAATAAATAAACCTTACACTTACCTCTGCTGGGTCACCCACAGCAACCCCTCTTCTCTTCTTTCTCTGCCACTGCTGTGTGCAGTTCTCTAGCCAGAAAGTAAGATGGTGTCATCACTTCTAACCTACTAGCCTCAGAGAATGGTGGGCTCCAGAGCAGAGACAGAATGGAGGGGCGGCTACCCAGCAGCTCCAGACCGAAGGCATCATGGTGTGCCAGGAAGCTGACAGCTTCAGAGCAGAGGCAGAATAGAGGGACAAGGACCAAGCCCAGCATGCTGCCTGGAGCAGAGGCAGCACGGTGAGGCAGGGAGCTGACTGTTCCAGAGCAGAGGCAGCACGGTGAGGCAGGGAGCTGACTGTTCCAGAGCAGAGGCAGCATGGTGGGGCAGGGAGCTGACTCTTCTAGACCAGAGGCAGCATGGTGAGGCAGGGAGCTGACTGTTCTAGACCAGAGGCAGCATGGTGGGGCAGGGAGCTGACTGTTCCAGGGCAGAGGCAGCACGGTGAGGCAGGGAGCTGACTGTTCCAAAGCAGAGGCAGCACGGTGAGGCAGGGAGCTGACTGTTCCAAAGCAGAGGCAGCACGGTGGGGCAGGGAGCTGACTGTTCTAGACCAGAGGCAGCATGGTGGGGCAGGGAGCTGACTGTTCCAGAGCAGAGGCAGCACGGTGAGGCAGGGAGCTGACTGTTCCAGAGCAGAGGCAGCACGGTGAGGCAGGGAGCTGACTGTTCCAGAGCAGAGGCAGCACGGTGAGGCAGGGAGCTGACTGTTCCAGAGCAGAGGCAGCATGGTGGGGCAGGGAGCTGACTGTTCTAGACCAGAGGCAGCATGGTGAGGCAGGGAGCTGACTGTTCCAGAGCAGAGGCAGCACAGTGAGGCAGGGAGCTGACTGTTCCAAAGCAGAGGCAGCACGGTGGGGCAGGGAGCTGGCTGTTCTAGACCAGAGGCAGCATGGTGGGGCAGGGAGCTGACTGTTCCAGAGCCGAGGCAGGGAGCTGACTGTTCCAGAGCCGAGGCAGGGAGCTGACTGTTCTAGACCAGAGGCAGCATGGTGGGGCAGGGAGCTGACTGATCCAGAGCCGAGGCAGGGAGCTGACTGTTCCAGAGCCGAGGCAGGGAGCTGACTGTTCTAGATCAGAGGCAGCATGGTGGAGCAGGGAGCTGACTGTTCTAGAGCAGAGGCAGCATGGTAAGGCAGGGAGCTGACTGTTCTAGACCAGAGGCAGCATGGTGAGGCAGGGAGCTGACTGTTCTAGACCAGAGGCAGCATGGTGAGGCAGGGAGCTGACTGTTCTAGACCAGAGGCAGCATGGTGAGGCAGGGAGCTGACTGTTCTGGACCAGAGGCAGCATGGTGGGGCAGGGAGCTGACTGTTCCAGAGCCGAGGCAGGGAGCTGACTGTTCCAGAGCCGAGGCAGGGAGCTGACTGTTCTAGATCAGAGGCAGCATGGTAAGGCAGGGAGCTGACTGTTCTAGACCAGAGGCAGCATGGTGAGGCAGGGAGCTGACTGTTCTAGACCAGAGGCAGCATGGTGGGGCAGGGAGCTGACTGTTCCAGAGTTGAGGCAGGGAGCTGACTGTTCTAGACCAGAGGCAGCATGGTGAGGCAGGGAGCTGACTGTTCTGGACCAGAGGCAGCATGGTGGGGCAGGGAGCTGACTGTTCCAGAGTTGAGGCAGGGAGCTGACTGTTCCAGAGCCGAGGCAGGGAGCTGACTGTTCTAGACCAGAGGCAGCATGGTGAGGCAGGGAGCTGACTGTTCTAGACCAGAGGCAGCATGGTGGGGCAGGGAGCTGACTGTTCTAGACCAGAGGCAGCATGGTGGGGCAGGGAGCTGACTGTTCCAGAGCCGAGGCAGCATAGTGGGGCAGGGAGCTGACTGTTCTAGACCAGAGGCAGCATGGTGGGGCAGGGAGCTGACTGTTCTAGACCAGAGGCAGCATGGTGGGGCAGGGAGCTGACTGTTCCAGAGCCGAGGAAGGGAGCTGACTGTTCTAGATCAGAGGCAGCATGGTAAGGCAGGGAGCTGAATGTTCTAGACCAGAGGCAGCATGGTGGGGCAGGGAGCTGACTGTTCTAGACCAGAGGCAGCATGGTGGGGTAGGGAGCTGACTGTTCTAGACCAGAGGCAACATGGTGGGGCAGGGAGCTGACTGTTCTAGACCAGAGGCAGCATGGTGGGGCAGGGAGCTGACTGTTCCAGAGCCGAGGCAGGGAGCTGACTGTTCTAGACCAGAGGCAGCATGTTGGGGCAGGGAGCTGACTGTTCTAGACCAGAGGCAGCATGGTGGGGCAGGGAGCTGACTGTTCTAGACCAGAGGCAGCATTGTGGGGCAGGGAACTGACTGTTCTAGACCAGAGGCAGCATGGTGGGGCAGGGAGCTGACTGTTCTAGACCAGAGGCAGCATGGTGGGGCAGGGAGCTGACTGTTCTAGACCAGAGGCAGCATGGTGGGGCAGGGAGCTGACTGTTCTAGACCAGAGGCAGCATGGTGGGGCAGGGAGCTGACTGTTCTAGACCAGAGGCAGCATGGTGGGGCAGGGAGCTGACTGTTCCAGAGCCGAGGAAAGGGAGCTGACTGTTCTAGATCAGAGGCAGCATGGTAAGGCAGGGAGCTGACTGTTCTAGACCAGAGGCAGCATGGTGGGGCAGGGAGCTGACTGTTCTAGACCAGAGGCAGCATGGTGGGGCAGGGAGCTGACTGTTCTAGACCAGAGGCAGCATGGTGGGGTAGGGAGCTGACTGTTCTAGACCAGAGGCAGCATGGTGGAGCAGGGAGCTGACATCTCCTTAGCAGAGGCAGAATGGTGGGGTGTGGGCCCAATAGCTCCAGAGCAGAGGTAGGGTGGTTGGGCAGGTGCCGAAGCATTGAATTAATTTTTAACCAAGTTAAAATCCTGCTGCCACCAAAACATTAGGACGGACTCCAAAATGTGGTGTGCCTATATAACGTATATATACGTGACCCCTGAGGAAGCCGCGATACGCGGCGGAACGCTTGGGGCGACTTGTCCTGGGTCCACATCTCCACCTCACATACCTGGTAAATATTGCAGGCTAGATGGGTGTCTAGTGGGCATGCTATCCACTTTCAGCCACTCCAGCGCAGAGGATTCACATGCACTTTTGTGCTCTTATTCCTACATATCCTCGGGCTGGACTGTCTGACAGCTATTTTGCCAACACCTTTTTCCCACAGACGCATGCTTGGTTTACGCATTTATTATTCTTCAGTGGGATGGTTTATGTGAGGCCCAGGTCTGGTTAAACCTGACATTATCAGGTGTCGGGCTCCAGTGGATCTTGTATATATGGGTGCACTAGGGTGCACTCCTTTTTAAATGATTTTATGATACTCTTGTCCTGTTTATGTTTGTCTTGTGTCCGAACTTCAATAAAGTTACTTTTCATTCATTTGCTACTTTACACATGTTGTTTTGTTCTCATTTAGTGTGCCTATATAAATCAATATTATCTACCTGGGAACTGTCCCAAAGTAAATGGGACAGTCCTTAATTGTCACATACAGTAAATTCACCAAGTCACCTGCCAAGAAAGGGCAGGGAATGGCGTGCAATACCCCGCCTGTTAAGAAAGTGATAGCAGGAGTAAACAGGGGTGGGACTTTCCTAATACATCAACTGTAAAGTCTGGGATTCTCCAGAATTCCTGAAACCTGAAATGGGTGGCCCCAGGGATATTAGCGAAATCCCAGTGGAGGAACTTTTTCGAACGCTAAATAGTTATATATAAAAACTATTATAATGTCTGGTGCTGGATATGTATTATTATTGCTTTGATTTGATCCCCTAGTGGAATTTAGGGTCAGACCGGGGCACCAGAGAACCCGAGGCCAAAGTGCTAACACAATAACGGATGTAAGATGTCAAGCTGATAACAATTTGGAGGCTACCAAAGTCATAGGGTTTAACATAGGGTAAGCCCCCCAATTCAAACATCCCCAGTCTGATGATGATAGAAGCTGTATACACAGTGAGCTCCACCTGGTGGCAGCAACAGTTAATAAGAATTTGAACCTGTTACCTCTTATGTTTATTATAGTAAAAACTGTCACAAACTTTTTGAATCCATCCCAGCAAATCAAGGCATGTCCTATAAACATCCTCCTCAAAAAGGTTAAACCCCGCCCACAGTGGGTGGTCCTGTCCATTTTTAAAGGCGGAGCGATTTTACCAGTCAAATGTTGTAGAGGCAGTCTCTGGGCTATGTACAAGATAGGTTCCTTGGGTTTGTACTTAAGTTGAATTTGTATGTAAGTCGGAACTGTATATTTTAGAATTGTAGCTCCAGAAAAAAAAAAAATTCTAATTTTTTTGCAGCAATGGGACCAAGGGCTATCAATGAAGCTTTATTACAGACACCTTACAGCTGATCATTGCAGCCTGGGACTATAGTAACATCCAGAGACTTCACCAGAGGTCACTGTGGGCAGAGGGGTCCGTCTGTAACTAGGGGTCGTCTATAAGTCGGGTGTCCTTAAGTAGGGGACCGCCTGTATCTGTGTACACAGATCCTTAATCTACCTTTCCAACTCTGTGTTGTTCTTCTATTATACCATCAGCTATTATACATCTGCAGTCATCCCGTCCCTTTAATAGAGAACATCCTATTATAACATGCAACAAAGCGCAAAGCGGAGCACGATCCGAGCAGAACATGTCCGTGTCTATGGCAGAAGGTCGCACTGAAGACACCGCCTTTTCATTAGCTGCCATTGTCAGAACATAAAAGGCCGATCCCTTTTTAATAATATTCTAGATGAATTTACATTTTTTTTTTCCGAAAATTCTCCATTGTCCAAATTCTACATCATGTACAACGCTGATAAAACTGCAGAACAGAAGTCTGGATAATAAGTCGGAAATTAGCAAATGTCTTCTGATCACCCATCAACATCATTGGTAGGTAATGATATCTGAAGGGGGTGTGATTGCCAAAAAAAGTTGCAGTCAAAAGTTATTGGGGGTCATTTACTAAAGGCCCGATTCGCGTTTTTGCGACGGGTTAACCGAATTTTTTCCGTTTTGCGGCAATTTTCCCTGATTTGCCCCAGGATTTCCGCGCACGCGATCGGATTGTGGCGCATCGGTGCCGGCATGCACGTGACGGAAATCAGGGGGCGTGGCCGTACGAAAACCCGACGGATTCGGAGAAACCGCCGCAATTTTAAAAAAAAGTGTCGCTGGACACGCACTTACCGTCACCCGGCAATGAATTGTGCACTCCGGCGGACCTCAGCGATCCATCGGTGCGTTCTCTGCGGTGGATTCGGGTCTTCCGGCGATTCACTAAGACAGTTCCTCCGACGTCCACCAGGTGTCGCTGCTGCGCTGAAATCCGCGGGAGTGCACGATCCATTGCCGGGTGAAGGTAAGTGTGTGTCCAGCAACACTTTTTTTTTTTTAAATGCGGGTTTTCGTAAGGCCACGCCCCCGATTTCCGTCGCGTGCATGCCGGCGCCAATGCACCACAATCCAATCGCGTGCGCCGAAATCCCGGGGCAATTCAGGGAAAAAAAATGGTGACATTGATACAAGAACTCATTATAGTCGTGTGCTTTATTTAACTATAAACTATTTGTTGTGAGGTAACTACATCCATTCGTTATTCCTATAAAAAAAAAAAAGAAGGTCACACAGGTGAAATGCACAACCTACCGTCTTCAGCTCCTGCAGCTTCACATCATTCTCCGAGGTGGGCTGCAAAATCTTTCGCACTTCACCTGCAGATATGTAATGAAACATTTAGTCATAAGAATTGATCAACCCTCGTTGTTGACAAGCCACGCCCCATAAACTAGCCACGCCCCCTTAGGCTTAATACATCAAATATTCCCAAAAAGTGGCTTTAGTGCACTAGAAAAAGTTGGCGAATTGAATAATATGTTATAAATCAATATTGGTTTGTAAATTTATAATCTATTGGACCTCGCCCTTAAATTACCCGTGACTTCTTCATCAAATATGGTTTCCTTGGTATCTCCACTTACAGGATCCATTTGCTCTATTGGAAAATAGAATTTACACCATTAAAAACTTGTCCAATAAAATCTACTAATCTAGTTAATTTTAGAAGCGTAATTAATTAAAAATATGTGCAGCCCCCCGCAACGTGCGCCGATTCTGTAACTCCCGCCAATCAATGATAATCTGCAGTCAAATCCACCCAGGTGTTCAGTTATCCCACAGGGCTCCTGCAGGAGATATAAGGTATTACACCTTGGTTAATTAAAGGGCATCTACCACCAGGATGAAGGACTGTATGCAAATGAGCCTGCCGTCACATCACAGCTTGGGGTATAGGAGTCCTCTCTGTGTCTTCAGTGCAGGGTCTGGGAGGTGGAGCTTGAGTCAATAAGGCTCCGCCCCCTTGGCATGGAGCACTCTTTTAAGGGACATCTACCTCCAGGATGAAGAACTGCATGCAAAATGAGCCTCAGGGGCTCCAGACTCCATAAGTGTTAATGGAGCCTGGAGCCCCTCAGGCTCATTTGCATACAGTCTTTCATCCTGGTGGTAGATGCTCTTTAAATCAGTTGCTTGTTCATGAGGTCCATACATGCTGGTCGGGGGATGATTTAGTCCCTCTGTGGCAACTCAGGTAGACCCCCCTCACACCACCCCACCCATCTTTCACAATTGCCCTCCAGTATGTGCACCAGTGTCATGTGAAGGCTGGACATAGAATAAAAGAGCAAAAATCCTATGGCTGTGTTATTACAGCTAGCTGGACATTGTATAGCAGTTTTCCCCTCTGTAGGCTCTATGTTTAGTTCTCTGTTATCTCAGAGCTGGAGGGTGGAGACTATCTGCTATGATGTCTCCCATACACTGCACATAGAAAATAGAAGACCTTTTCCATAACTCTTTCTCAATAAGCGCCATTAGCAGAAATGTATATATATGTGCTGTGAGAAAGTGAGAGGATCTGAAATTGTAATAGGCAGTGCCCAGCCGGGCAGGGTTTATTTTGTATTTTGTATGTGCCTAAGCCAAGGCTGAATTTGTGTTTTGACAAAGAAATGTGAATAAAACACTTGATTTTTGGACTTTAACTCTGCGTGTGTCCCTGCTTCCTGCACTGCTACAAGGCATCTACCAGAGCAATTCCCCACAGTGCATTCTACATTGTGTAGCAGTTTACCCTCTGCAGGCTCTGTGCTTAATACTCTTATCTCAGAGCTGGAGGGTAGAAACTAGCTGCTGTAATGTCTCCTATGCACTGCACTTAGAAAGTAGAGGATCTTCTCCATAAGGCTTTCTATCAGAAGTATCTGCAGGATCATGTATAACATTCTATGACATTGTATTCTGTGATGTTTAGCAGTTTTCCCCTCGGCAGGCTTTATCTGTAATTCTCAGTTGTCTCAGAGCCAATGGCTGGAGACTAGCTGCTATAATGTCTCCTATATACTGCACATAGACAGTAGAAGACCTTCTCTATAACTGTCTCACTCAGAAGAATCCGCAGAATTATATTTGATTTGGTTTTTTTTATATTGCTTAGCAGTTTTCCCCTCTGCAGGCTCTATCTGTAATGCTCAGTTGTCTCAGAGCTGGTGGCTGGAGACTGGCTGCTATGATGTCTCCTATACATTGCACATAGCAAATAGAGGACCTTCTCCACAACTTTTTCTCTATAAGCAACATTAGCAGGATATATATATATATATATATATATATATATATATATATATATATATATATATATATAATATATATATATATATATGTATATATATATATATGTATATATATATTATATATATATATATATATATATTATATATATATAGGCAGTCCCCGGGTTACATACAAGATATGTTCTGTAGGTTTGTTCTTAAGTTGAGTTTGTATGTAGGTCGGAACTGTATACTTTATTATTGTAACCCGAGTCAAAACATTTTTGTCCCTGTGCAATTGGATGTTTAAAAATGTTGGATTGTCACAAGAACCAGGATTAACAATAAATCTTCATTGCAGACACCTGTGATAACTGTTATAGGTGTTTATTGTAGCCTAGGAATAAAGTACAGCAAATTACCATAATCCAGAGGTCCCTTTGTAAATAGGGGTCGTATGCAAGTCAGATGTTCTTAAGTAGGGGACTGACTGTATATTTGTATTTTGCATTATGTAGCAGTTTTCCATCCTTTATTCTCAGTAGTCTCTGCGCTGGTGGCTGGTGATGCCTCCCATACACTCCACAAAGAACTTGGAGGAGAATCTGTCCCATGACCCTCTTTTACCTAATCTGAAGCATCAGTAAACTCATGTAGGACATTATAGAGCAGTACTGAGCTCTTCTGATGTAAATAAAGCACTTGGGGTAAGCTAGAAAACTTATGGTTAGCTGCAGCTGGCCTACTTGGCTCCTCTCCATAGACTAATATGTGGACATTGGTTAGACAAAAAAGAATTTGGTAGGGATTTTTTTTTTTAAGTGGGCGGAGCCTGAAAATAAGAAAATAAGATATTTTCCAAACTCATAACCTATTAATTTTGCCAATTTTTTTTACAAAATTAGGGACAATTCTCACTTACCTAAGTGGCGCGAAACCTCTACATCAATCTTTGGGACAAGGTCTTTCAGCAGCTGCTTCGCTCTCCGACCAGAGGCCGACTAACGTTCAGTCAGTTTATCGTTATAATATCTAGGAAATGAAAATGTGACCCGAATTTAAGCTTCACGTCGTCACTTCCTCATCCTGTGCTGCAAGTGACAAGACCACAGAGACTCGGTCACGAAACTTCCCCATTCAGATGTCAACCAGAAATAAGATCAGAAAAGACAAAGTAAAGACGAAGAGAATTTATGACCAATTCCTTTAAACCAGCATCAATAAAAAGTGATAAATTTCGGATTATTTCATACGTTGGATTATCTGACCCAGATTATAAACATCTGATTGGTGGGACCCTCGGCCATTACTAGATCTGATGATGTTGTGTACCAGCACAGTGCCATGAATTGAGTAGTGGCAAGAAACGGTACTGCAAGGTGTATCAGTTTAGATATACTCTAAACAGCTGATTGTGGGGGGGGGGGGTACCAGTCAATCATCCATCTATAGCATATGGGATGAAAATATGTTCATTTTGGGTCTAAACACTTGGACTCCTAGTAATCACCATTCGGTCAGGGCAGGTGAGGGGAGGAAAGACTTCCATTGAGGCACCATGACCATATATCACTATGGAAGGTGGATTTCCTCTCAGTTTTACCTCACCCACACACACACATGACCTCTAAACAGTGTCCACATTCACGATTTTTTAGTCATTTTTGGCTTCTGTACATGTGACAGGCCCAACAACTTGAGACGAGTCACTGAGATGTAACATGGTTACCAGGCAACCTGAAAACTGACTAGGCCCAAAGCCTCAGTTACATCAGAGCGTAACAAGTCGCTTTCATGGGCCGCTTCATAAATAGTGTTAAATAAACTTATTTATTCCCAAAGACTGACTGAAGCCTCAAACGAATTGTCTATTTATTTGATATGCGGCCATTTTGATGAGGCACAAGAGCATTTTGTATCTTCCGTGTATCTACAGAACCACATCTGTGGTGGCTTTGCTGACGATGTAGTAACTGACTAGTATTTGCACATTAGGCTCCTTTCATGTCACATGAAGAAGATTTACTGGGACTTCTGCGTAGATCAAACAGGGAATGGGACCAAAGCACAAGAGAGAGGGAACCATTATATAAGGAGATCCTGGGGCAGGTTTGCTGAATCCTGTGTTCTGCTTGTAACGCGATGGTTGAGGTGAAACTATTACAACCATAAAGCACAAACACTTGCAAAATATATATCTCAATAGGACACCAAAGCTTTCTGGCTACATGCTAACAGATAGTGATCACCAAGTATGATATGTGCCATCAAAAAGCTATGAGACATTACGAATCAAATTGTGTGCCCAAAGATACCTACCACTATGATATGCTCCCTCAGGTTGAGACCTTTACTAGTAAGATATGTGCCCTCAAAAGGAGGGTAACCGTCAAAAAGTGTGACCGAGCTGACAGTTGTGGGCTATTCCAACAAGGAGTGACTGTAACCACTAAGATTCGTGCCCTCAAAAGGATGGTAACCACCAAGAAGTGTGACCCTGCTCAGAAAATATACCCATCCAGTTCTGTGCAATTACTCAAAGACTGTTACAATTATGAGATGTTCCTTCAGGAAGAGACGGTTACCATAATAATTCTTTATTTATACAGCGCCTACATATTCTGCAGCGCTGCACAGAGCTTGTCATATCGGTCCCTGTCCCCAATGGGGCTCACAATCTAATCAACCTACTAGTATGTTTTGGAGTGTGGGAGGAAACCAGAAGACCTGGAAGAAACCCATGAAAACACGGAGAGAACATACAAATTCTTTGCAGATGTTACCAACCTTTTGAGGGCACAGATCTTATTGGTTACAAGCAAGAAGTGTGGTGCCGCTCTGAAACTGTACCCATTACAGTAATGCGTGCCATTACAAAGATGTTACCACTACTAGATGTTCCCACAAGGAGAGACTGTAACCACTAAGATCTGTGCTCTCAAAAGGGATGGTAACCACCAAAAAGTGTGACACTTTAGTAACTGTACCCACTCAGTGGTGTAAAATTACTGAGAGACTGTTACTACTGTTAGATGTTCCTGTAGGGAGAGAGTAACCACTAAGATATGTGACCTCAAAAGGATGGTAACCACCAAGAAGTGTGACCCTGCTCAGAAAATATTCCACATCCAGTTGCGTGCCATTACTGAGAGACTTACCACATAGATACATGTACCCTCAGGGGAAGAGGGAAACCATATTTAAAAAAAATTGGTAACCATCAAGCTGAGTGACCTCTTCGAGAGGCATTACCCATCAAGTTGTGTGCCTGCAATGAGAGATTGTTCCCACTGTGAGGATTTCCCTCTAGGAGAATCTGATACCAAAAAATAGGTGTCCTTAAAAAGTGTGTGACCCCTTTACCACTACGATATCATAACCAATAAGATTGGTGCCCTAAGGAAGAACTATCTACCATCAATGTGTGTGCCTAGTGAGAAAGTCTATTCATTATTTCACAGTAACCACTAACCTTTGTGCCTTAAAAGACTGAAGCCACCAAAACTTTGTACCCCATTGTTCCTGTAACCGTCAAGCTTAGTAATCCTTGAGGTAAAGTCACATTTTTAAGAAAAACCTCATACAATACTTATTTCAGATCATAGTTTATTATACTTATATACATCATCAGTGAATAAATACACGGAGGTGTAATATAAAAAAGGCAAGAAAAACCAACAGTGATATAAATAGCAAAAAACAGCAGTGGAAATAAAGGCGGATCCATATAGAATAAACCAAGTCAGTATATGGCCCAGGCACACTGGTAAAGTAGTGACACTATAGAAATTACACAGGATTCTGTGGTTCTTTGGTATAAATTAGCAAAACAACCCAATAAAAATGTTTAGTTCAAGTCTATTTTGTATTCTAGATTTGGTTGGGATGGAGCGCACATGTACACAGGATCTGTTCATAATTACATGTATTTGCTACTAGAAGCCGAGTCACTTAGTAAATACACTGGACTGTCTACCCCGATATGTTCAGGTGTTAAAATCTGTATTAAACTTCAGAGCTGAAATCTCATAATTCGCTGTACTGAGTATACTTTTATGTACAGGATAAGTAATGTCATGTATGTACACAGTGACTGCACCAGCAGCAGAATAGTGAGTGCATCTCTGGAGTATAATACAGGATGTAACTTAGGATCAGTACAGGATAAGTAATGCCATGTATGTACACAGTGACTGCACCAGCAGCAGAATAGTGAGTGCAGCTCTGGAGTATAATACAGGATGTAACTCCGGATCAGTACAGGATAAGTAATGTCATGTATGTACACAGTGACTGCACCAGCAGCAGAATAGTGAGTGCAGCTCTGGAGTATAATACAGGATGTAACTCAGGATCAGTACAGGATAAGTAATGTCATGTATGTACACAGTGACTGCACCAGCAGCAGAATAGTGAGTGCAGCTCTGGAGTATAATACAGGATGTAACTCAGGATCAGTACAGGATAAGTAATGTCATGTATGTACATAGTGACTGAACCACCAGCAGAATAGTGAGTGCAGCTCTGGGGTATAATACAGGATGTAACTCAGGATCAGTACAGGATAAGTAATGTCATGTATGTACACAGTGACTGCACCAGCAGCAGAATAGTGAGTGCAGCTCTGGGGTATAATACAGGATGTAACTCAGGATCAGTACAGGATAAGTAATGTCATGTATGTACACAGTGGCTGCACCAGCAGCAGAATAGTGAGTGCAGCTCTGGGGTATAATACAGGATGTAACTCAGGGTCAGTACAGGATAAGTAATGTCATGTATGTACACAGTGACTGCACCAGCAGCAGAATAGTGAGTGCAGCTCTGGGGTATAATACAGGATGTAACTCAGGATCAGTACAGGATAAGTAATGTCATGGATGTACACAGTGACTGCACCAGCAGCAGAATAGTGAGTGCAGCTCTGGAGAATAATGCAGAATACTGATCAGTAGCAATGACCTCATATTGGGATGCAGCTGCCTAAATGTGACATTACTATATGCCACGGTGAGGTATACAGTCTAGTGGCTGCGGAGTAGTCACATGTAATGAGGACAGAAGCTTTTTGTCACCATTATGACGGAAAGGTAAGTGACTTTGCTGGCGTTACCAGGTAATATCACAACGGGCGATCGATTATTCATCGGCCCCAGACATTAATCTAACCCGAATGTCTCTGCCATGGTGGCCTCTCCTTTAATCCATATTGTGCAGAGTTCAAGCCGTCCAGTATAAGGTGCAGTTCTGCATTTAAAAGGTCTACAGGACAAAAAATATCAAGTAATGCACATTCATTTACCTAAAAAAGGCAAAAAGTTCAAGAAACCCCCCTCCCCCGACCCCACAATAGCCAATTTGAAGACCCCTAATCCCTACCCATAAAGCTTGGTCAAGTATAACAACTAGAGAACAGGAAGCTGTAAAGCCGGGTCACTTAAGAAAAATGTAAAAAAAAAAAAAAAAAAAACCATGTACAAAAAAGTTTTTGGTTCCCTCAAAAAGAAGGTTTCAGGGAGGAATTCTCAGGATCAGGCCCCAAAAATGTAGGTTTATTTAGAGAGAGTCCATGGAGGGATTATTTATGAGATAAAAGTCGGACCCACTTACATGGAAAAAAAAAAAAACAAAAAAAAAAAAAACAATATTGACCAGAAAAAAAATCCCCAAAGAGACAAGTGGCTCCTGTGTCTCACTCCGTGTTCTTGTACTTTGTAAACAGGTTGTATAACACTCTCATTGTGGACTTCAAATCCAGGTTCACAATGTCTGAAAACAGATGGAGAAAAAATATTAAGGAACATTTGATTTTATTGAGCATCTGGATCTTAAAGGGGTTCACTGTAGGCAGCGTGATAAATGACAGTGGGGAAAGGAAGGAAGGATGGATGGCAAGTAGGAAAGGAAGGAAGCGAAGGGAAGGGAAGGCAAGCAGGAAAGGAAGGAAGAGAAGGAAAGGATAGCAAGCCAGAAAGGAAGAGAAGGGGAGGAAGGAAAGAAGGGAAGGGATGGCAAGCAGGAAAGGAAGGAAGGAAGAGAAGGGAAGGAAGGATGGCAAGCAGGAAAGGAAGAGAAGGGAAGGAAGGATGGCAAGCAGGAAAGGAAGAGAAGGGAAGGAAGGCTGGCAAGCAGGAAAGGAAGAGAAGGGAAGGAAGGATGGCAAGCAGGAAAGGAAGAGAAGGGGAGGAAGGAAAGAAGGGCAGGGATGGCAAGCAGGAAAGGAAGAGATGGGGAGGAAGGAAGGAAAGAAGGGAAGGGATGGCAAGCAGGAAAGGAAGAGATGGGGAGGAAGGAAGGAAAGAAGGGAAGGGATGGCAAGCAGGAAAGGAAGAGAAGGGGAGGAAGGGAAGAAGGGAAGGGATGGCAAGCAGGAAAGGAAGGAAGAGATGGAAGGGATGGCAAGCAGGAAAGGAAGGAAGAGATGGAAGGGATGGCAAGCAGGAAAGGAAGGAAGAGATGGAAGGGATGGCAAGCAGGAAAGGAAGGAAGAGATGGAAGGGATGGCAAGCAGGAAAGGAAGGAAGAGATGGAAGGGATGGCAAGCAGGAAAGGAAGGAAGAGATGGAAGGGATGGCAAGCAGGAAAGGAAGGAAGAGATGGCAAGCAGGAAAGGAAGGAAGAGATGGAAGGGATGGCAAGCAGGAAAGGAAGGAAGGAAGGAAGGAAGGAAGGAAGGAAGGAAGGAAGGAAGGAAGGGGAATAAGGATGGCAAGAAGGAAAGGAAGAGATGGATGGATGGATGGCAAGCAGGAAAGGAAGGGAAGGATGTATGGATGGGGGAAGGGATTGGAGGAAGGAAGTCCATCAAGCAGAGAAGGAAGGGAGAAAGGGAGAGAAAAGTGAAAGAAAAAGAAAACCAGTTGAGCAAACAAAAAGTACCAATGAATACAGAAGGAATGTGGAAAAGAAAGATAGAAAGGAAACTCAGCAGCTAGAGACGGATCTTTGAGACAATTTTAGGTCCAATGTCATTGAGAATTTGTTTTGACAATCTTAAGAGAAAGTGAAGGTTATAGCGGGAATATTTATGTAACCCTGACAACAGATTGAACCAATCAGATTGATGGAAATTTAGCATCTTCGCCTCTCAAGGGACAGAGGAAATGGGATTGTCAGGCTTTGTTGTGAAGGACGGAGTCCATTATCACATTGATTTATCCTCCTCGCCACCTCAGGGCAATGTGCAAAATCAGAATAAATAACCCCAATTTAATGAGTCATTTTATTCCGAGGCGTGCAGCCACCCCGGGGACCGAATAGCGACAGATACCAGGACGGGTGCATCACACGCCGGATTTCTTAATGATCTTCAGCCAGTTTACAGAATCTCTGAACCGACTGTTTGATGCAGGTTTCTCTATAGCAAGAGATTTAAAGGTATTGTACACCCTAAATATATACAGCACTTCGTAGAGTGAGGGGTGGGGGCTGATGACGTTCTGACCCCCTCCCTCTGGTAATCCAGGAGCAATGGGTCAGTTCGTACCTTCGGGTCTTGCTTTGGGCTTCTTGAGACCTCCGTCTTCCATCAGTTCAAAAGAGAAAGTGACATTGTGGACCTGTAACGAGAGATGTCGGGTATATACGGTGACCAACCCATGAGATCTTTCACCAATTTCAACTTTAATGGTCATTTTCCCACCAATTCTGGTGGAATTGGAAATTTCTTCTCTGGTTCTGATTGTTCCTGAGCAATCTACTGTCTAATGGAAGGTCTGGGGTTTTAATAAAGATTCTGTCTCCGCCCATTCCCTCCCCCCTTCATTTGGGTCATGTGACCAACTCAGTTCCTGCTCCTAAAAAGAAGCCCTGCGGCCTCTATCGCCTCCATTTTTATGGTCTCTTAGATTTTTAGGTTGCTATAGACTAGAGAGAATCACACTGTCCTCCCAGCAGGCAGAGATGGTACAGTCTCTAACTTCCCCTATGCTGAGGCATCATGGGATTAGCAACAGAACACAGTGGTAGTATCGTCCAATCAAAGCAAACACAAGTTTCACTGCCCTTTTTTTTTAGATTTAAAGGGGAAGATATTAAATTCGCAAACATAAAAGTTTCCCAGCTAACAGCAAAACAGAACATAAAATAAAATCCAGCAAAAGCGCTGAAGTAGAACTACCCCCCTAATTACAGATAAAAGTGTTATTTTCCTTCCCCCGCGCCTGGCACGTAACGCGATGTACTGATTAGGTAGTCACACGCCGAATGTCACCTCTGACAAATTAAAATGTCCCCTTCTGATTTACAGAAGAGTTAGATGAGTAACGCTGCGGTGATGGGGAAATACTTCATTTACATGTATAATTTGCTTCACATTTTCTTATAAGTGTTTCTGAAAGATGTGCAAATACGAAGAAGTCAAGGAAATTGGCCTTTTTGGAACGGAACCAAATTTGAGCAATTTCTTTAGAACTTACTTTTACATTACCTTTAACTGAGTGCAGAGCACACACATGGGGTCCCTGTAGTTGAAGGCTCACTGGCTCTCATCCTAGCTGTCAACAATCCATTAAAGGGGTTTTCTATGGACCTGCTTAGGCCAATCAGTGGTCATAGGGGCCATTTCATTCCCAAATATTTAAAAGGGTTGTCTAAAGGTTGAAAAACATGGCTGCTTTTTTTCAAAACAGCGCCATACCTGTCTGTGGTTTGTGCTGGTATTGCAACTCTGCCTCATTTTTCTCTATGCAGTTAAAGGGGTTTTCCCACAAACTCAAGATAGGCCCTATCCCATGGATAGGGCCTAACTTGCTGATCAGTGGGGGTCTCAGTTCTGAGACCCCCACAGATCGGGAGAGCGAGAGGTCCATCGGACTTGGCGATCTCCGTCAGCTCCATAGAGATTAATGGAGCAGAACGGTCATGCATGGTCGTCTGCTCCATTAGTCTGAGGAGCAGCAAGAGGTCCAACGCAGGTACGTGGGACCCCATCGGACCCCTCGGTCTCGCAATCTGTGGGGTCTCAGCACTGAGACCCCCACTGATCAGCAAGTCAGGCCCTATCCTGTGGATAGGGCCTAACTTTCGTTCGTGGGAGAACCCCTTAAAGTTGCAATACCAGCACAAACCATGGTCAGATGTGGCGCTGTTTTCAGAAGAAAGCAGCCATGTTTTTCGACTTCCAGACAACCCCTTGGAATCCATTCCAATGGAATCTTCAAGAATTCTTGGAAGACTCCTTTAAGGAGGTAAAATAAAGGAATACATGTCTTAAAGATGGGTTTCTGACTGCCGGGACCATGAAGGAGGTTTTGGTCCAAACAAAAATATACTTATCCTGCTCAAGTTCCAGATTCCTGTGTTGCAGCTCCCTGACTTGTTGTGTACACCTAAGGCTGGGCCAAAAAGTGTTGGCAATTAGATGTACAGCCATGGCCAATCTGTTCCTGTACTGTATACTTATGGTATATTAGATTTTTAGGATATGATGAAGGATAACAACACTGTCCTCCCAGCAGGCAGAGATGCTACTAGTCCTAGCTGCCCATGTCATGCTGTGCTGAGGCATCATAGCAATAATAGTGGACAGGACAGAAAACAATCAAAGTGGTGTCTTATTAGAGCAAAAATTCCAGAAGAAATTCTTAATGGCTATTGCTATGAGGAGGGGTAGGGGGATTTGGAGCTTTGCAGGAGTTACTTCCACGTTCTGCTTACCTTCTGATCAAAGCTTTCTGGGGTCAAGAAGAAGTTGTGTAGTGGGACGAAGTAGTTCTCCAGAAGTCCCATGAGGAGGACCAAGTATACACCATCTGCAAACTGTACAAGAAACGTATAAGACACCTCACCGCAACAAATTTCTTTAAAAGGGTAGAAAAAAAAAATACTCCTGATAAGTATTTTTAAGCACTACTCTGCTCCATAGGTTGGGCTCTTGAATCAAGGTTGAGTTGCAATACCAGACACCGCCATGGAAAAAGGTGGCGCTGTCACCATCACAATCCACCCCCCACCCATATAAGGTGCATGAGGACGTACCTGAGACTCCAGTTCTGTCACCTCCAGGTTCAGCTTGTTCAGATGTTTATTAACAAAGGTGATCAGTGACTGAAAATGAAGGGACAAGATCATGAGGGCGGCCATTACTATATGAGAGGAAAAAGCGATTGATGTCCAGAAGAAAAAGCATTTACCTTCTTCACAACACTCAGCTTATCGGGAGCGTGGTCAAAGAGAGTGTCAAAAGCATCACGCTCTGTGAAGAGACAACATTCACATGATACACAGTGTGTCCTATCTGCAGGCAGCATGTTATAGAGTAGGAGGAGCTGAGCAGATTATACATAGTGTCCTATCTGCAGGCAGCATGTTATAGATCAGGGGGAGCTGAGCAGATTATACATAGTGTCCTATCTGCAGGCAGCATGTTATAGAGCAGGAGGAGCTGAGCAGATTCTACATAGTGTCCTATCTGCAGGGAGCATGTTATAGAGCAGGTGGAGCTGAGCAGATTGTACATAGTGTCCTATCTGCAGGCAGCATGTTATACAGCAGGGGGAGCTGAGCAGATTATACATAGTGCCCTATCTGCAGGCAGCATGTTATAGAGCAGGAAGAGCTGAGCAGATTGTACATAGTGTCCTATCTGCAGAAAGCATGTTATAAAGCAGGAGGAGCTGAGCAGATTATACATAGTGTCCTATCTGCAGGAAGCATGTTATATAGTAGGAGGAGCCGGAAGTATTTGCATCTCAAAAGTAGTAAAATCACAAGTTACACATAGTAAGCCACTTTAAAATGTGAGTTCTTACCAAATTTTCCCATCATCATCCTAAAACAAAGAAAAAATATATAATTAAAACATTAAAATACTCTATAAATAAGAATTCAGTAACAGTTCACACCCCCATAATGTGGATAGGGTAGAAATGTTGATTAGGGAAACCCCTTTAAGGACAAGCAGTGAGCCGGCCGCCACCTGTGGATGTCAGGAGATGCTCACACAACGGGATCAGCCGCTCATTATTACTGCACATCGGATGGACGAGATTAGTTAAAAAGCAATTATGTTCTAGTCACGTCTGGGCGCTTCCCCAGTCTCATATCAGGCCACAATTTTCAGGCTGTCAGTCACGGTCAGGCCCGCGTTATTTGTTGTATGTCAGAATAATGCAGGATGAATACACAAGAGGCGGAGAATACAAAAGGGAATTCAGCTTTAAAATAGCGCCACCCCTGTCTGGTAGCCTGTGGGTGGTATTGCAACTCAGTCCTATACAGTTCAATGAAACAAAACTGCAATACCATATGTGACCTGTGGACAGGAGTGGCGCTATTCTGGTAATGGAGACCAGTGGCTTGTTGTATACATAGCACATGTTGGGTGGGAGCCTTCACAAGTGTTGGATTCTGGTACAGTGTATCAGTGCAGGGGCTAGCACTCACTCTGTGGTGGTGGTCAGTTCCTCAGTCACATGATTTGTCTGGAGGAGGCCTTCCCGCTTCTGAAAAACACAAAGAAAGGAATATCTGTAAAGATTTATCATAAAGAGTAAAAGTAAAATTACAGTACACACAAAAAAAAAATTATAGAGATAGATAGATAGATAGATATATCTATATATCCATCTATCCATCTCTCCATATATATTATATATATATTTTATCCCAGAAACAGCGCCACCACTTGGCCATAGGTTGTGTCTGGTACTGCAGCTTGGCTCATTCAACATAATTAAGGCTGTGTTACAATACAGCAAAAAAAACTTGTGGATAAGAGGAGCACCGATTGCGAAAGACATGAAACATGAACACTCCCTTTAAGAGTTAAACAGCACTGGCAATTTTAGAGTTAAATGCCAGAAACCGCCAGCTTAGCCAATCAATGAGTGTGATCAGTGATTGGCTGGAAACCAATCCTAAAAAGCAATTTAACTGCAGGAATTATTGGCGGATTGATCAATCGTTGCCGATGCAGCCGCTACGGATTGTTCTTCTCCGGATGGATATTTTTGTGTTGGCCTTTGCTGCCACCTAGTGGTCCATTAGGAGCATTGCCTGTGTTAACATATCCATAGAACAGGTCCTCAATATCAATTTGGTGGAGGTCTGACAATCAGCTTCCCCATAGATCAGTTTGATAAACAGAGAATGGAAGAGGAAGCAGACAGCGCCGTTCTCTGTGTAGTGGTGAGATGAGGTTACTGCGGATCAGCTGCCATTCCTATGAGGCTATATATACTAGGTTTAGTACAGTGTATACCAAGTGATCCATGTCTGACTTACCTTCACAACCACCACCTGCACACTCACATGCTCGGGGAGTCGAATGGGAGCTCGGAAGTGCATGGCTAGTGCAACTAGAAGGTGCAAAATGGCAACCAGGTTCTTGCCGTGAATTGCTAAAGGCAAAGCACAGATAATACGTTACTGCCTACATAGGTGATAATACTACAAGACTTCCTCTTCTGAAATGTTCTGTCACAATAGAAATCAAAACGGGAGATAAAATTAAAAAACGAAAAAAAAAAAAATTCACAAGCTCGTCTGTAGCTGTAAGGCAACTGGCTGAAGCAGGAGCGCTCCCCCACTGCTCAGATAGTAATAGAAGACCAAAATAATTACCACCCTATTCATGGCAGCTAGATTACTCAATCGTCCACATTGCAGTAGAATAAAGGCTTTAAAAACTATGTAAATGAGCCTGAGGGGCTCCATTAACAGCTATGGAGTCTGGAGCCCCTTAGGCTCATATGCATAATTGTTAAAGCCATGTCTTTTCTTAAAAAAACAACTGTACAAGAATCTAAAAAGAACCAGATCCTGCCAGAGGGAGCACACATCAGCATGTAAGTGTGCTTGGTTTACAATCCTTCATCCTGGTGATAGATTTCCTTTCAGGGGGTCCATTAGAAAGCGAGAGGTATATTGAGGTTTGGAGTTGTAAAAAAAATTTCTTGTGCTATCCTGTATTACACAGAAAACCTATTGATTTGAATAGGTGCTATGTAATACCCAACTTTTCCTGCGGAGGCGCTGCAGGGAAACATAACTTACTTCCAGGCCTCTGCACAGATAATTTAGAAGTAGCTTATTCTCTAGGGACCAGTCCAAAGCTGAGAATCCCTGTAACTTTCATCCACTTTTTAATTCTCATTGTATTCTGTTCTACTGTTTGTAGTCTAGTTAGCGTAGTCAATAATCTACTTACAGTCTACGTTCCATCGTATCGCCCAACCCTGCGGCCTCAGAAATTCTTGGACATCATCTAGGATGGTCTGCAGCTTCTGTTTCTGTCCAATCTCAGACTGCGTCACCTCTGCCACGTTCAGTTTTCGGCCCGCCAGCTTCTCTAAAATAAAAAAGGACACATGAATATTGCTGTACAATTGGAAAGTCTCGGGGGTCAGGTTACCAAAAAAGGTCCACTTTCTTCCCAAAAAAACGGTGTCAAAGAGGATATTACATCGAATTTAAATAGAAGATGTGTAATACTTCAGGTTTCCTGCGGGGGCAGTGTAGAAAAATGTAATCCTTGCAGTTTAGTTCCCATAAGGATCACAGTTCATCTCTAGTGCCCAGTGATCAATGTATTATCAGATCAGACGCTGATCACTAAAAGGGATTGATCAGTGTAGACTTCCCCTTTAAAAAGGACCATCATACGTATAATTACTTTCTCATCCCTATATTAATCATGTCATTTAGCTAATCTCGGTATGGATTTATAGAGCGCCCACGGTGACTTCGGCAGATTTAAAGAGTAATTTAATTTGGTCTTAACCTTTAAAGAGGGCAGAACGAAACGAGAGACATAATTAAAAGTCATAATTCCATCCCATCCGTATGGATCATTAAATCCCAGGTCAAGGAAATTCATTAAAACTTCCGGAAAATACTTAAAGCTAAATTTACAATTTTATTTAAAAAAAAAATTTTTTTTAAGCTCCAAAACAAAAAAAATAAATGTAAATATATAATAATAATAATAATAATAATAATAATAATAATATAGATTTTTACTAGTCTCCAGGTCCTGGCCATGTGTTGATATAGCGTGAAATGCACTGTTAACCAATCACTGGTAGAGGCGGGTTTAATCCAGAAGCTAGTGATTGCCTAAAGTGGTCACTTCCTGTATGTTGAGGAACAGGAAGTAGAGATTATAAATGGATAGATATCTCTACTTCCTGTTCCCGCCTCAACATACAGGAAGTGACCACTTTAGGCAATCACTGGCTTCTGGATTAAACCCGCCTCTACCAGTGATTGGTTAACAGTGCATTTCCCGCTATATCAACACATGGCCAGGAAGTGGAGACTAGTAAAAATCAGGTACACGAGTTGTGGCATTGTTTGAGCACTGTACGGCGGGATCCAATTAGGAACTGAATTAAAATTTCTTTTTTTTTTAATTAAATGGGAAAGTTTTGTAAAGAAAATAATACATTGATACAAATCTAATAAACATAAAATTCATATATACACTATATATGGATATATGGACACTGCTAGACTCCCATTCCTTGCAGCACTGTATGTAAATAATATACATGCCAATTGTGGAAAAATTTACAGCGACAGTCCTAACAAATTTAGGCAGTAGTCACGCTCCAAGCCCCAAAAGGGGTGTGGCTTATAAAATGCCTACAAGAGTGGGCGGACTAGTTTGTTTTGGGGGTTGGGTTCTGGGGCGGAACTTACCTAGTAGCTTCTGCAGGACTTGTCCGTCATAAAAATCTTCCTCCAGATTCTTCACGATTATCCGCTCCTCCACGAGGACCTCGTTAATCCAGTCTATCAGGACCTATGGACACAGCTAAAGTTATTGACGATTCTTACAAATTTGGGAAAATGACCCACACCACCGCCTTGGCACCTAAAGTACAATGTAGAATCATCATAACTACACACTAGGCTCAAAGTGTATATTATATATATATATATTCGAGTATAAGCCTAGTTTTTCAGCACAAAAAATTGTGCTAAAAACCCAGACTCAGCTTATACTCAAGTAAAAAATATATATCAAAACTCACCTTTCTGGCTTCCCCCACTGCTGGCTATATACTGGGGCAGGGGGTTAGCAGGCTATATACAGGGGGATATGGGCTGGCAGGCTATATACTGGGGGGCAGGTGCTGGCTATATACTATGGGGCATGGGTCTTATACTCCAGTATATACGGTATATTGCAGTTGCAACTGGCGGAACATCAAAGGGTAACAGGCACTATAGTACCAAAATATATAGTCACCCAGTAGTGGTCCGTAGTGGGGACTGCGACGCCCCATGTGTTAAACCCCAGGAGGTACTTAAATGTCATGGTGACACAAGGGGTGTACGAAGAGGGCTCACAGGAGCTGATACCAATCGCGGTGGCTAATCCTTTACATGGATTACATGTGAGCACCGCCATCTTGGCTGTGATCATCTCTCCCAGTGGCATCATCGGGGAGCGACCATATAAGACCCCAGGACTTGTCATTTCTAAAGATCTGTTACTATGTGCCAGTGGCAGATTGTAACAGATCTTGTGCAAAAACGCCAAACATGGCTGTACTGTAGTATAGCAGTATAAGGTAGGATAAATTAGACAACCTAGGGTTAAAGTACCATAGGGGGTCTAAAACATGGTAAAAAAAAAAATTTTTCACCTACACCGCCACTGATCAGCAAGTTAGTCCGTATTCTATGGATAGGGCCTAACTTGTCTCACGTGAAAACCCTTTTAAGGGGTTAAACTCTACTTTGTCCATACTGCTTGATAATAGTCCTAAGCATTTCTCTAAATGTTTATATCCATGCAGTTAGTAGCTCATTATTATGTGAGGATTCATTTTCAAATCTCTCGTTCTCACCTTTATGAGTTCCTTAAACTTTGCTTCTTCTTTGGAGTTGGGGTCGATCATGGTCCGCTCCTCGTTCTCCTCTGCACGGTGACAAAACAGAGAATCGGTCAGAGACATCTCGTCCTCCCCCCAATCATACAATAAGACTTATGGACATAAGAGGAAGAAGGACGACTGAACCCTCTCTGGAAATTATTCACACATCAAGTGACTCTGAGGTCATTTAGTTCCATATTGGTAATAAATATAATTATTTTATATATATATATCATCCGTCAGCTCCCCAGATCCCAAGGATCCCTTTAAGCTCATGCAACAAGTGGTCCCAACACTATCCCCCTTGGCAATGTAATAATCAACTAGAAATTCTTGCATGTAATCTTCCACTCAGCCACTAGAGGGGGGTAAAGAGCAGTGACAGTATAGGACTCTTTATAGGAGTCACATGTCGGGTAGCGCACTGTGGTCATGTGCTGGTGTTGTCCATAAGTAACTGCTGAAGAGTTCAACTACAAATCTATGACGGTAGCAGCTCAAAACAGAGAGCAAAGAGAACAGCAGTGTGAGGACACCGCATCAGAGCACTAACATTAACAAAGTTAGGATTTGATGCTCTACCGGATCACTACTCAAGGTTGAACCTGCTGACAGATTCCCTTTACCCAAACTAAATCCATTTAAGAGCTGCCCTTATGTAGATTCAGCAATACCCCAAAGGGGTTGTCCAATGGTTTTTGCAGGTCAACTAAGACCAACTGCAATACTACACCCGACCTGTATAAGGAGGTGGCGCTGTTTTGGATTAAAATAGTCATGTTTTATAACCTGAGACAATCCCTTTAAATAAACTATACAAAATACACTACGGATAATTGTACTGTACCGAGTAGGGTGTCCTCCGGGTGGATGTCAATGGTGCTGGGTGACATCGGGGCGTTGATAGCGTTCCGGCCTTCATCTTGGAGATCACTCACTAGAAGAGAGAGAATCCAAAGAAACTTAAAGGGGAACTCCAGCAGCACAAAAACAGATCCCCTTGTCTTTAATTTGGAGTTCGGAGGTATATCTTTACGACATGTAGATCTCTATGATTGCCCCTGAGAGCCCACTCCCCTCAAACTGCTGCGCTCTGTCCCTACAGCCAAAATCAACTCGACCAATCACAACCCAGTGTTGTGTTCCCCAAAATCCTCCAAACCTGTCGTCTTCTCCCCTTTCTCTCCTGCCTCCTTCTTGCGTTTCCTGCACAGTAGTCCGGACATGGTGGTCCCAGATTGGGGATCAGCAACGTAAAAGAAGAGGGACAGCCTGGGGCGTAGTGCGAGAGCCGGATTATTTCTGACAGGGTGACAGGAGCAGGACAGCTGGTAGTAAAAGAGGATCCGTCACCAGCAGAGGAGGGGGTAGGCACAGGGTGGGAGGGTAGGAGAGATAATGGGATGAGGTGGTAGTCTGGTGGGACTGCGGAGGGGCCCGAGCTGCAGAGACAACAGTGCCAGGAGCCGTGCCAGCTGCTATGCAGTGCGATCAATGCACTACGGAGATGCTGTGCCCAGCCTGCCAGCTACAGGCTAGATCCAACCAGCCATGCCCACACACGTACACCATCCCCTATAAAGTGATGTACTGTGGCTGCACCCAGTAGTGTCCTATACCGTACAGCATGGCAAAAACCCGGGACTCATCGGTTCTGGTTATTTACCCTCTTTGATGCCACAGGGAATTGCACATTTGCCATGTGTATAGATAGAAAAATTGCAAAGCCCCAGGAGCGGGCACCACAAAGGTCCCATTGAGTATACATGCCAACTTTTAGGGAATGTCCTAGAAATTTCGAGATTTCCGAGTTGTCCGTGGTCCTTCCAGGGAAAGGGTAATGGAGGCGAACAGTTGAATGTACGCGCTGATGTCTATGAACAGGTGTTTTGGAATATGGTCTGGGCTCCGCGTGCAGGGCGCAAGGGCCCGCTATGGGCTCCGCGTGCAGGGCGCAAGGGCCCGCTATGGGCTCCGCGTGCAGGGCGCAAGGGCCCGCTATGGGCTCCGCGTGCAGGGCGCAAGGGCCCGCTATGGGCTCCGCGTGCAGGGCGCAAGGGCCCGCTATGGGCTCCGCGTGCAGGGCGCAAGGGCCCGCTATGGGCTCGACTATTAATAACATTTCAGTGTTACAAGCACAAAAAGTTAGTAACCACAAAACCGGGCCCCCGCCCTTTTATAAAACCCAATGTGACTCACGGATGAGGAATACAAGTCACCCCACCAAGTCATCTCACAAGAATGGGGCGTCTCTCTGCAGTACCTTCCTAGGAACAGTGGAGGGCGCCACTGACCAGCCCCAAAATACAAAATCCTGGAAGATACAATATATACATAGCAGGGGGGTTGACATTACATAACAAACTCTGACCTATACTCTGAAATACTCTGTGCTGCTCTTAGATTCTGATTCCTACCCCATTTCCCCTTACATCAGGTCATTGCCAAAGCTACAGCTCGGACATCACATACGTGAACCATGATATTAGCCAACTATACTGTACTGAGCTCCTTAAATACTCTGCGCTGCTGCAGCATTCTAACTTTTCCATACCGACATAGACTTATCACACTGCTCTCCTGAAGCCCTCTGTGCTGCTGACAAGATGAATTATACTATGGCATCCTCCATTTGCCGCCAATAACAAGAGAAAACACACTTATTTCCTGAAACACTCTGTGCTGCTGGGGGTGCATCTTCTCCCAGACTAAATTATTGCCCTCCTACCTAATCCCATTACACTTTTTCCCTTATAACTGCCCCCGTCCCATGCAGAAATGTCTCTTCCAACGTCATAGACCCTCGCCTGAAACACTCTGTGCTGCTGGGGACCCTTATCTTCACCCAAAACGCTTCTTTATCACCGTCCCTTTCCATAATACTACCCCCATTACACACTTCACAGGTCACACTGCCTCCCACAATATCAACACACTTCTCTGCTGAAATACTCTGTGCTGCTCTCCAAAGGCCATTCTATCGCACCCGACTGTATTTCGGTCGCAGAATATCTTACTTTTTCCTCGAGATGATTCGCCCTGTTCTCTCGGTTGGGGTAAGAAGACGATCAAAGTCATGAGGATTCTTATAGTGTGACCCCCGACCAAAGTGACACAGCACATAATGTGTCCATACTGCTTCCTGCAGATAGCGCCATACCTCATCAACATGGGAAACATGGCTGCTCGTCTTAAAGGGGCCACACACTGACATGTGGCGTAGTATTATGATGCCAAATCAGGAATATCTGTCTCCTAGAAGTTAGATAATCATAATATACCGCCATATGATGGCACATAACAAAATGTCTCGTTTTATGAGGTAAAATGGCGCATTTTGACTTCATCATGGACTCTTAGATCTGCCCAATTATATCATATTGGATTGGATATTGTATTATATGGGCCTATACCAGTCTACAGGAATAAACCCAGTTCCGCATTCATGTTTTGGCACTGTATAGGTCATATCTATATATGGCGAGTGCTACGCCATGACAGCCAGGATCTTCTTAGAGGTTAGATTATTGTACAATACCGCCATATAGTGCGCACAAGACAATATCTCCCATTCCAATTTATGAGGTGAAATTGAGTATATTCTTTGACTTCTTCATAGATTCTATACGTTTCTGTGAGACAACCCTTACATCAGACTTATTATATAATAGTTGCAGTATTATATGGGCCCATACCAGTCCACAAGCATATACAGAGCGCATATGATGGCGCCATATCCATCATATCTGTATATGGAGAGCTCTTTGTGGCCGGTAGCCCTGACGGCGACATAGAGGTTAGATTTTAGCATACCGCCATATAGTGCTACATGGGACAGTATCTCCTATTACAGTTTACGAGGTAAAATGGAACATTTACTTTGACTTCCTTGTGAATTTTGCACGTTTCTGTGAGAGGAATCTTACGTCAGCCCGATTATATAATCACTGGCGGTATTATATGGACCCTACCAGTCCACAAGCATATGCAGTGCACATACGATTTCGCCATATCCATCATATCTGTATATGGACAGCTCTATGACGGCCACAGAGGTTAGATCTTAGTATACCGCCATATACTGCTACTTGGGACAATATCCACTATTACAGTTTATGAGGTAAAATGGCGCAATTACTTTGACATCCTTGTGAATTGGCGGGATTATATGGGCCCATACCAATCTACAGGCATAGAAACATTTACGTTTTCATATTATTATCTCGCCATATATAGTAGACATGCACACCAGGTCTCCCTCTTAGAGAATTATAATATACCGCCATATCACCACATGAGATAATATCTCCAATTTCATTTTATGAGGTGAAATCGCGCAATTTTTTGGATTCTACATGTTTCTGTGAGAAAAATCTCATGTCGGCCCTATTATACCACCGGTACAATATGACCCAATACCAGTCTACGGGCATATATATGGTTACAGTTTCATACCGCACCGCACTGACCCGTAATATGGCCGTATATACGTGAGGCCTACAAAATACTCCAATCCTGTGGTGATTGCTCTGTGTGTTTACCCAGACCTCCCTCATCCACTCAGCAATTTATAGGTTGTGTCCTCCCTGCCCCCAGGGTGCACATTCCTCACACCCAACACAAGTCTTGTCACTGACTAGTAACCCTTACTGTGCCGCTGCCCCCTCCACAACACCCCGGTGTCACCTCACAGATATATGACACCACAGCACACAGGGGGGTGGACGGCGTCCATGTTGGAAAACAATATGTGCGATTTGTGGTGATTTTTTGGGGGCCCAGTGTTTGCTATGGCGACCTTGTCACCAGAAAACACCTTTACATTTCTGATAGGTACATTGTACAATTTTTTTTTTGTTAAAAGAATTTCGTAATTTTTTTTTGGTGTAAATGAAGCAAAAAACTTTGCAATTAAAGATTAGTCTAAAAATATATTTGTCAACTTCCACTTCTTCGGTCCCTGGTACCTCAAACAAAAGCTACGTTTTTATAATTTTGTGTCCACAGCTATAAACACATGCTATGAGTCTCCATGGTAACAGACTGCAAACAACAACAGTGGCGTCAGGGAATTTACTAAGCCTCATTGATATGCCACACATGGCATTTTGAACCCGTTTTTGGTCCGTTTTTAAGCAGTCCGTTAAAAAGCGCACACGTTTTTTGAAAATGCATTCGTTTTTGACCAGTTTTAATTAAGATAATTGGTAAAACCTGTCAAAAACGGAAGCTTTTTCAACAAATGCATGCGTTTTTTAAGGGACTGCTTAAAAACGGACCAAAACGCCATGTGTGGCATCACCCGTAGGGTGAAGACACACATGGCGTTTTTAGGCCGTTTTTAGTTCGTAAAACGCATGCGTTTTTTGAAAACGCATGCATTTTTGACAGGTTTGACCAATTATCTTAATTCAAACTGGTCAAAAACGCATGCGTTTTTTACGATCTGAAAACGCACTAACTAAAAACGCCACGTGTGTCTTCACCCTTATAGTTATAAGCTGAGCAAATGTTCAGAAGTATGTATGTTCCCACCAGCTCCCTCTAGTGGTGGCGTAGGCAGCCACGATTGTGTCAATTCATCTTGTGGTGAAGCAAAGCAGGGGATTTGGAGCAATGTGTCAGAAAAACTATAAATAACATTCTGAAGATGGCAGTAGGGAAATCTAGAAATAAGCGACAGCAAATAGAATAAGCAGAAGCACGGGGGAAGGAATACATTTGTGGTGCGTGGGCCCCTCCTGATCTCAGGACAGTAATAGAAGCGGATAAATATGTCACATGGGACTGAACAAAGGAATATCTGTGAGGAGACGGCGAGTGGAGGAACGTTCCACATATCTATGGCCAGCTCCAGCTTATAGGGATGAAAAAACATGGCCGCTACAATTCCGCAATAGCGCCCCCCGCTGGTCTGTGGCTTTGTCTGGTACTGCAATAAGTACAGGAGGATGAGCTGCAATATTAGTCAGATCCTGCAGACAAGGGTGGCGCTCTTTAGGAGAGGAAGCAGCCATGCTTACTGAAGACTGATAAGAGGCTGTCAGATACCCATGGCGCCGCTTATCTCGCATAGTATGGGCTACAGCGGGGTATCTGTTGACATTGTGATCTCTCAGCAGGGCACCATTGCACTGGCACTGCCAAGAGTTGCGGTTTTTTAACGATAATTTATCAAAAACATCTTGTTTTTCCATCAGATCAGATGTGTTAACTGGATTCTGGTTTTGATGGACAGATATATAGCAGCTTAACCCTATCCTGTACGCTGTAAGAAAAATCACTACAGGGAGTGGGTGTAAATATTAACTCATGAAAGTCTGGATCCTAATCGCCTCATTTAACCCATTCTTGTTGCTCCCTTTAACCCCTTGTTATCCAGACTCCTGTAAAAAGTACCCAATTCTGCTTTTAACCCATTGCTATCTAAACCCACTGTCTAGTCCCATACTAATCACTACATTTAACCCATTCCACGCCTGATCGTAGCTCCTGAACATTTATCTTGTTACTATCCACTCCCACATTAAACAATCCCTTTAACCCTAGAAATCTAATCCTATGCTAGTCAGTACTTTTAACCTATTCTTGTCTGATCCAACACTGGTCACTGCCTTTAACCCAATCTCATCCAGTCCTATACTAGTCAGCACTTTTAACCCTTTCCTATCTAACGCCAACACATAACATCCAACCTGTTAACCCTTAAGACCCTGTAACAAAACTTGCCAGTCCATCTAACCCACTTAACACAGCTGACCCTTGACTCTTACATGCCCAGTTTTGAAGAGTCAAATTCCTCACTCGCACTGATATAAGAGGGTGCTCCTCACCTTCTTTGGCTTTCTTCTTCCTGACCAGGGTGCCCCCCAGCTTGCCCAGGAAGGACTCGTCTTTCTTCATCTTGTTTCTCTGCAGGGTGGGAGACCTGACCGGGGTGGCTGACATCTTCTCCCCCTGGATGAGTGTGAGTGAGGTGGGAGGTTTGTCCTCATGTGATAATGGGAGACAGGAAGAGGATGTGGTGAGCCTCACTCTTATCAGCCTCCAATGAAAGTGAGTGGGAGGGAAGGCTGCCCCAGATTGATGTGGCTACTCTGTGGCTACTATCACATTCCTGTGCTACAATGTATCAGGACCCAACCTACCTGGAAAGACTGTATTACATGATACTGTAGGGCAGTGTTCACACTGGTGTCTTTCATGCTGGAGCAAAAAAAAAAAAGAGACTGAATCATTTCAGCATATAATATACTGACATACAGTGCTCGTGTGGTCCCATACAATGTCCATATACTGCCATATAGTGCTCATGTACTAGTCCCACACAATGTCCATATACTACCATACACTGCGCATGTACTAGAACCACACAATATCCATATACTGCAATATTGTGCTCATGTACTAGAACCACACAATATCCATATACTGCCATACAGTGTCATGTACTGGTACCACACAATATCCATATACTGCCATACAGTGCTGATGTTCTAGTCCCACACAATATCCATGTACTGCCATACAGTGCTCATGTACTAGAACCACACAATATCCATATACTGCCATACCGTTCTCATGTAGTCCCATACAGTGTCCATATACTGTCACACACTGCTCATGTACAAGTCCGACACAAAATCCATATACTGCCATAAAGTGCTCATGTACTAGTTCCATACAATATCCATATACTGCTATACAGTGCTCATGTAGTTCCATACAGTGTCCATATACTGCTATACAGTGCTCATGTAGTCCCATACAGTGTCCATATACTGCCATACAGTGCTCATCTAGTCCCATAGTGTCCATATACTGCCATACAGTGCTCATGTAGTCCCATACAGTGTCCATATACTGCCATACAGTGCTCATGTAGTCCCATACAGTGTCCATAAACTGCCATACAGTGCTTATCTAGTCCCATACAGTGTCCATATACTGCCATACAGTGCTCATCTAGTCCCATACAGTGTCCATATACTGAGATACAGTGCTCATGTAGTCCCATACAGTGTCCATATACTGCCACACAGTGCTCATGTAGTCCCATACAGTGTCCATATACTGCCATACAGTGCTCATGTACAAGTCCGATATAATATCATTATACTGCCATACAGTGTCTATATATTGCCAATTTCTACTACAAATCTTAGAATTTGGATATTTTTCCATTTTTAGCATTTCTAAAATGTGAGTGGGGGTCCACCAGTAGGTGCTATAGCTATTCATATTACTGCTATTGCACTCAATGCTGTGAGCGCCCCCTAATGGCTATAGCAGAAATGTTTTCAGCTATTATGGATGGTATTGTAGCAAATTAGATTTTTATCCCTTTTCCACAGTATACAGAGGATAACAATTTTATTAGTGGCGGTCCGAATGCTAGGACCCCCACTGATCACCAATTGCTGGGACCCGCACTAATCACCGACTGCTGGGACCCATACGATGACTGACTGCTGGGACCCCACTGATCATCAACTTCTGTGGCCCCCACAATAACCGATTGCTCGGGTCCCACAATAACAGACTGCTGGGAACCCCACTGATCACCCACTGCTAGGTCCTCCATGATCACCGACCTGATGGGGCCCCCATTGATCACAGATTGCTGGGACCCTCACAATCCCTGACTGCTTGGACCCCCATTTACCAAAACCGAACACCAACTACTGGGGCTCCCACAATCACCAACTGCTGGGACCCTCACGATCCCCGACTGCTGGGACCCCCAATGATTACCAACTGCTGGGACTCCACTGATCATCGACTGCTGGAATCCCCACGATCACCGACTGCTGGGACTCCACCAATCATTGATTGCTGAAACCCCCCGATCAACGACTGCTGGGACCCCCAACGAACACTGACCACTGGGACCGCAACGATCACCAACTGCTGGGACCCCCAACTATCATAGATTGCTGTGGCCCCCAGGATCACAGACTTCTGGGACCCCCTTGATTACTGGCTACTGGGACCCCCATGATCATCGACTGCTGCGACCCCCATTAATTACCAACTGCTGGGACTCCATCAATCACAGACTGCTGGAACCCCCACTATCACTGACTGCTGGGACCCTCTTTCTAGTGATTCTAGCAGTCGGGCCCCAACCAATCAAGAGACGAAATGGTTGCATAAAAGAAATCATATACAGCACTGAGAAAGTTCTGCTTTTTTTTTTTTTTTTTTTTTGTAATGTTACTGTCCCATTTTATGGGCATATGAAATCCTATCCAGAGCAACCAATCACCGCGCAGCTTTAACCTTTTAAACTTAGAATGTGAAATAAAAGCTTTGCTCTGAGTGGTTGCTAAGGACACTGTATCAGACAGCTGTATAGGTTCCCGCCCATCAGCTGATGTAGCGCGGTGCCTGTCGGGGTATCACAAGATGGCGGCGCCCATTATACACGCTCTCCGGTCGCTCCGCCGCTTCTCCCGGCCTCATAGTCGCTGTCTCTCCGGCTTGTGCGATCCGTTAGTGTCCGGGACACGGCGCGGGCTGTTTAAGGATGTGTTCCCGGCGGAGACCGCCCGTGTGCAGCTCCCGGAGCTCCTGTCCTCCGGCCCCCAGACCGTGTACTGCGGCTTTGACCCCACGGCGGACTCGTTACACGTGGGGAACCTCCTGGCGGTGCTGGGACTGCTCCACTTCCACCGGGCCGGGCATCACGTCATCGCTGTAGTCGGAGGGGCCACCGCACAGATCGGGGACCCCAGCGGGCGGCAGCAGGAGAGGGCGGCCCTCAGCCCGGAGCGGGTGGCGGAGAACGTGCGGGGGATCCGGGAGTCGCTGCAGCGCATCTTCTCCCAGCACGAGGCGCTGGGGGGCGGCGGGCAGCCCGGGGGGCGGGTGACGGTGCTGGATAACGCCGCCTGGTACCGGCACCGCTCGGCCGTGGAGTTCCTGGCGTCGGTGGGCAGACACTTCCGGATGGGCACCATGCTGAGCCGCCAAAGTGTGCAGAGCCGCCTGGCAGCGCCCGAGGGCATGAGCCTGGCAGAATTCACCTACCAGGTCTTCCAGGCCTATGACTTCTACTACCTGCACCAGAAACACGGCTGCAAGATCCAGCTGGGGGGCACCGACCAACTGGGCAACCTCATGTCCGGCCACGAGTTCATCCAGCGGTGGGTGCCCGAGCCCCCGTCTAATCATGATGGGACCCCAATAATTGTCACTCTCCAGTGTATACCATGACATAGGGTGGGGTGCCTGAGCCCCCTGAATGTCTAAAAAGCAGGGGACCACAATCATTGTCACCCACCAGTACATACTATGACATGACACTGGTATTGGGTGCGTACTACAACTCCATAAATGTATAGCAGGGGACCCCGATAATTGTCGCCCTCCAGTGCATACCAAGACATGGGTATTGGGTGGGTCCTACAACCCCATAAATGTGTAGCAGGGGGCTCTGATAATTGTCACTCTCCAGTGTATACCATGACATGGGTATTGGGTGGTTGCCCGAGCCCCCTGAAGCCTAATACTGATGGGACCCCTATAATTGTTACCCACCAGTGCATACTGTGACATGGGTATTGGGTGGCTGCTAGAACCCCCTGAATGTGTAGCAGGGGGACCCCGATAATTGTCACCCTGAGGGCATACCATAACAAGACAAGACCTTGCTCGTATGTCTAATCAGCAGTGGACCCTGATAATTGTCTGCTCCCCTATCTATAGTACTTCCAGTCCATGTATGGGATGGGTGCTAGAACCCCTTGAACGTCTGATCATGATGGGACCACAATTGGTGTTACCCTTAGGTACATACCAAGACAAGACTCGAGGGTAGGTGCATGAGCACCCCGTATGCCTAATCAGAAGGGGATCATGATAATCGTCACCTGTGAAGACATGCTACTTCAGAACCCACGTATAAGATGGGTGCTAGAACCCCCTGAATATGTAATGATCATGGTACCCCAATAATTGTCACCCTCCAGTGTTATTCATGAAATAACATGAGTATGGGGAGGATATTAGAACCCCCTGACTGTCTGATCAGCTGGGAACCCCTTAATTGTCACCTTCCAGTGCAAACCATGACATGACACGGTTATGGGTTGGGTCACCCCTCGTGTGCATACATCAAGACCCACCTATGGTTTGGGTGCTGGAACCCCCTGAATGTCGGATCTGCATGGGATCCTAATAGCTGTCACCCTTCGGTGTATAGCATGACAAGACCTGGGTATGGGGAGGGTGTCTGAGCCTCCTGTATGTTCAATCAGCTGTCCTGATGATCAGATGTAATCTGGGTAGGATCTCAATAGTCACCACCCATGACTGCTTATCATAACAAGACACAGGTATGGCACGGGAGCTGAAGCCCTCTGAATATCTGATCAGTATGAGAGCCTAATAGTTGTCAACCTCTGTGCATACCACGACATGGACACCCCCAAATTGTGTATACTGCAGGACCCTACTAATTCTCACCCCTGACTGTACATTATAACTAGATAGAGGTAGGGGGTGGGTGCTGAAGCGCCCTGTGTGTCTGATCACCATGGCACCCCAATAATTGCTCCACCTTTCCCCCAGTGTATACCATAACAAGACAATGGTGTGGGTGGGAGCTGGAGCACCCTGTATATGTATTGAAAATGGGACCCTGATAATTGCCACCCCTAATTGCTCCTAACATCTGGTAAGAAGGCACAGGTGTGGGGTTCATGACCAAGGGCCCCCACAAACTTAATTATGTAATTGTCGGGAGACCCCAGTATTTGCCATCTCCCCAGGTGCTTTACCCTAACAAGACATAGGTAATGTCCATTACACCCCAATAATTCTCATACTGCATCCTGTATAAAGGGGAAGGGGGTGGAGGATCCCTGTGGGGTTGTGCCAGTGTAAACAGGGCCCTAAAGAAGTAGCTTTTCTGACTGCTCCTTATAGGTCTCTGCTAAAGGGATGAGGGAAGAGATCGCAGTCCCTAACCCCAGAATGATGGATATGTATCTGATCGGTCTGACCTTCGGATCCTTTAAATCCCATCTAGTGGATAAATGATCACAGTCATGAGGCTGCGTTCACACCTTCAGTTTTTCAGGTGCAGCTTTAGAATCTAAAGACACATGTGGATTATAATGGTTGAGAACATATAATGGAGAGTTGCTACCCCTCTTTATTCATTCCACTCCTGGTTTGGACATCAAAAACTGCATCTGAAAAACTGAACGTGTGAACGCACCCTAAGAGTTGGGGATTTCTTGTACCCCAGTTTGAATTGGAGTCAAATGGAGTGACCTCTGCTATTGTTCAAATGGGGGAAGGGACCTTTGTTCTTGTAACTAGTGGGGGGTCCTAAGAATCTGTTGCTGCTTTTCTCTACCTGATGGCGCCCCTTAAAGGAGGGCACCAACCAGGTGGGTTAAGCATATGGAGGAGGATACAGTTAAAGGGAGGTACCAGAATTAAGGAGTGGATATTGTATCCTTGGGTAAGGTCGTGAGTTAAACATGGCTCTGTTCTTCCTAGAATGGCGCCACACTTGTCCACAGGCCGTGTATGGTACTGCAAGTCAGTCTAAATGCAGTGGATCCAAAGTTTAAGACAAAACCCCTGGCTCTGGAAGAAAGCGTCCAGGTGTTTTTAAGCTCTGGAGAACGCCTTTAGTGTTTGGTTATGGGGGTCTGACCTCTATTCAGTATAATAAAGGGGCACAGGCTAAGGTGTGCACGTTTGACTGCCCCTGGTACTGCTGCTCCAATGCAAGCCAGTACACAGCTGTAGTACCAGGCATGGCCACACTCATATGTATAGTGCTGTGCCTGGTCATGACCTCTGGCTGGGGTCAGACACTGATTATCTACCTTAGATTCCAGACACCCCCTTTAAAGTTCATATGTTTGAGTAGTTCTATGAAGAACCAGCAGGGGGCGCTATTAAAGCACCTATACTTAGTGTTGTATGCTTTGTGTGCAGAACTGCAGGAGAAGACGTGTTCGGGATTTTGCTGCCCCTTATCACCAGCAGCTCGGGGGACAAGCTGGGCAAGTCGGCCGGCAACGCCGTGTGGCTGAACAGGGACCGGACGTCGCCCTTCGAATTCTACCAATACTTTGTACGGCAGAGAGACAGCGACGTGGAGAGGTAACCTGTACAACGGGGACGTCCTAAAGAAGGGTGCGGGTCAGGGACCAGAGGTCCGCATTGTATGTCCACTCATGGTGTAATTATAGGCCTTTTGTGTTTTTAGGTTTCTCAAGCTTTTCACATTCCTCCCCCTCCCGGAGATCAGGCACATCATGGAGCAACACGCCAAGGAGCCGGAGAAGCGGATACCCCAGAAGAGACTGGCGGCCGAGGTGACAAAGCTCGTCCACGGCAAAGAGGGGCTGGAGTCGGCCAAGAGGTGAGGGAGGTGCCCACCTGCTGGGTTGTGTCAGCTCCGATATGATGCCAGTCCTTGCAGTGCGGTGTTAGTGCTGATACCCGCTGTATTCCTTCTCATTTGAGGTCTCGCCCAGTTTACCTAGACAAACTCTCCACTAAAGTCATGTGACAGTTTTGCCCGAGACGAGTCAAGTTTAGAGGCTGCAGGGGAAAGCGTCATTTCAGAAGCCCCCTTTTTTCCCCCCCCCAGTTCTATAAAATCTAGAAACCTGCCGCTGTTGTCATATTAGAGATAAGAATCTCATCTATCAGATCACATCAGGATTGTGGTTCTGTGATCAACAGAACCTGAGACACAGACCATTCCAAAAAAAAAAAAAAGTGGGGACTGGATCTTTATCTGTCTCTTGTTCTGTGCCTCGAAAAATCACAAGCCTGATGTCATATGAAAGAAGAGATTTTTATCTTTAATACTGTATGACAGCAGCAGCAGCAGTTTTTATATATTATAGAACAGATGGTAGGTGTCAAACTTGACTCATCTCAAGACAAATATGACTCTCCTCTGCCGATTGCTTTAAAGGAGATTTTTTTTTTTTCAAGGGTAAATGGATTTCATTCCCACACTGCCAACAATTTGGAAGGCAATACATTCCCTTTAAAACTCATAACTCATAGGCTATAGAAGTACAACAGTCTGTGTAATGCCGGTCTTTCTCCACTAGGTGCACGCAGGCTCTGTATCACAGCAGTATCGAAGCCCTGGCTGCCATGTCTGATCAGGAGCTGCAGGAACTCTTCCAGGAGGCCCCTTTTGCTGAACTGTTGCTGGAACCCGGCACTAGGGTGCTGGACGCCTGTCTGAAGGTGTCTGCTATCCCAGAAGGCCCTCGTGGGTAGGTAGTTCACCTCTTCTTATAGGATGAGGCAAGGAGAGAATTTGACCTCCCTTTCATTTGTATCATGTACCCCACACATGGTCTTTCCTGCAGACAAGATCTGATCATATAGTATCCTATAGATATGTGATCTCAAGAATCTGGAACACCCCTTTAAGCAGGGGGGGGGCGGGCGCGCAGAGGTTAGACTTTGAACTTTTCGATTCTTCCTTTTCAGCTTTGACATATTGAGCAGCGGAGGAGTCAGCTTCAACCACGTAAGAGTCACCAACCCGGACGAGGTCCTGGTGGTGGGGCAGCACATCCTCAGCAATGGGCTGTCCCTCATCAAGGTGGGGAAGAAGAACTTCTACATTGTGAAGTGGCTGCACGTGTGATGGCCGCCCCCTCACCTGACCCTGGGGGGGGTCCTTACTCTCACTAAGTGAGAACCTGCATGATGTACATACCAGACTTATGTTATAAAAGACTTTTTAATAAATAACTGTATCAGTTGCACATTACAAAGTTTTTTCTGGTATTCCCCAGTATATACTATATACACTGTAGTCACGTCACAGCTTGGGGTATAGGAGTCCTCTTTGTGTCTTCAGTGCAGGGTCTGGGAGGCGGAGCTTGAGTCAATAAGGCTCCGCCCCCTTGACATGGAGCACTCTTTTAAGGGACATCTACCTCCAGGATGAAGGACTGTATGCAAATGAGCCTGAGGGGCTCCAGACTCCATAGATGTTAATGGAACCTGGAGCCCCTCAGGCTCATTTGCATACAGTCTTTCATCCTGGTCTGTGGGGATCACTTAGCCTGCGCCTTCCTCTTATCCAAGTCCTGCTGAATCTCCGTAGGGAAGGAGTCTACGTTCTTGGTGACGCAGGGGAGGCAGAATCTCTTGGAGTAGAAGAGGCTGCAATCCTAAGGAAGAGAACGGATGAAGGAAGTGGTTATAGGGACTGGACACATTGCTCCGGATATTATTCCCATATCCATAGGGATGTCCTCTATATAGACATATACACTTCATAGACCATGGGCAAACGATGAGGTCAACATTGTAGGGTTATAGGATGCAGAACCTTATCTACAGGGATCTCCAGAAAGGGGCTCCTGGCATCTCCGGCATTTATGGATCAATGACCCGTTTAGTTCTTAGATACATCCTTATACCTGGTCCAGTGCGGCTGTTCTTGCTATAGTCTGCAGTTGTGGCCTGTATTAGGTGCTGTCAATGTGACCCCTGAACCACTGTGTACCAACAGAGGTCAGCAGAGATGTGAGGATCCACACTGGACTGAAGGTTGAGGATCAATAGTTTAAAAAAAAAAAAAAAAGTGATCCCAAAAGTTGTCCTATGTTATCCCCTACCCACAGGATGAGAATCTGATCACTGAGGGTGCGATTTCTGCAATCCCAGCAATCTGGACAATAAAGATTTCTTCCTCCTTAAAAGGGGTTTTCCTCATAGACAGTGAAAGGTGTACCCCAGCGCTGTGTTCAGCAATTGCAAATGCTTTTTATACTATTGGAAATACTGAATGGAACCGCAGGACACGTGTTTGCATTGCGGCTTCACCCATTAAACAGGTTTTCCCACGGAGGAAAGTTAGGGCCTAACTTGCTGATCAGTGGGGGTCCCTGTGCTGAAACCCACGCAAATTGCGAACACGGGTCCGTGGGACCCCTCGTCGCTTCGAGAAATTGCCAAGCACCTCGCTCCAAGATTTCCGTCAGCTCCATAGAGATTAATGGTCATGCACGGCCTGATGGTAATCTGATGGAGCGACGAGGGGTCAGCACTGAGACCCGCACTGATCAGCAAGTTAGGCCCTATCACGTGGATAGGACCTAACTTTCCTTTGTGGGAAAACCCCTTTAATGGGTGAAGCTGCAATACGAACACGTGTCCTGCAGTTCCATTTAGTATTTCCAATAGTATGAAAGCATTTGCAATTGCTGAACACAGCGCTGGGGTATACCTGTGTCATTCCCATTCACTGTCTATGGGGCTATCTGCACACGTTGTGGATCTTTGCGCTTGGATCTTGGTGCAGAAATTCTGCAGCGTAATACAGTAGCAGTAAAGGGAATGCGATTTGGAAAAAGTCATGTAGACGATGCGTCGTTTCTTCAGAAAATAAAATAAAGATCATGTTGTTTTTTTTTTCTATGTGTCCTCGTGGATTTTTTTCATGCATGTTTTATATTGAAAATCTGCAGCCCTCTGCCTAAAGAGATGCGGGGGAAAATGCATGCAGAAAATGTGCACAAAAACACTAAATAGACGAATCCGCATGAAAAAAAGCGTGTTTTGGATGTGGATTATCCACATGAGATACCCGAGCGCTGTGCTAAGCAACTTCCAACATTCCCATAGTAATAAATGGAAGAGTCTGAACGGGCTTGACCTGCCGCTGCACTAATTAGCAAGTAATAAACCCCGGATTGCTGGGGGTCCCAAAAGTCGGATCCTCAGTAAGTGAAATAAACAGTCAAATAAAGTTATTGACAAGTACAACTCATCACACAAAAACCAAGCCCTCAAGGAGAGAAATATACAGTTCCCGTAACAAGAGCTGGAAATAAAATGCGTTATTATAATCCCCCTCCACCATGAGGAGTCTCTCTGTATCTATAACGTGGACTACTTACCGCTCCGACGCAGACAACCCGCCCACACAGGCTGCAGGGGGACCCCAGGATCAGGAACTTGTCTTTATCCGGGAGGAAGGGATCCCTCATCACATAACATTCCTCCAGGAGGCTGCAACACAACGAAATGCCAGTGATTATACACCTATAGGATATAGCGAGGGATGGGTGGCGAGTGTTCAATATCACAACAGCTCCCCCGCAGGAGAAGTGGAGTATTACACCATCTCCAATCTTATAGAAAAATCACCAAAAATACCAAACCTACCCCCCCCCCCCCTTCCTGCGCCTGGACCTTCACCACCCCTGAGAATAAAGAGGCTTCCTGCAGCAAAGTACTACAACCCCCAGCATGCTTCACCAATGAAGATATGACACACACATGTCATACGGACAGGACCCGAGCCGTTACTTACACAATGGATTGTGTATTTGGAGGTTTCTGTCCAAAGTAAGTATAAGGGACGGCTAACCCGCAGAGCTTACACTCAAATAAGCCTTTCGGATTTTGGGATTCATCGATATCCATCTGTAAGGAAGTACACGGATCATCAGTACAGGTGGGAAGTAACATGAGTCCCCCTAACCTGAATGCCCCATCATCAGATGTCCCCATGGGGGCGCTGTGTATCCCGCCACACAGTCTACCGCCATATGGTGCTTTATGGTTCCATAAAAACCAACTAATTATCAAATTCAGGGAATATCGGCCACTGGACAGGTCTTGGGGGTCTGTTTTGAGACCTGTAGATGCGTAATTTGAGGGAGAACCCCTTCAACAGATTATTAAAGATTATTTTTCCAAAATAGCGCCACCCTTGTCCACAGGCCGTGTGCGGTACTGCAGCCGGACGCCATCAAAGTCAAAAGAGTAAGAGTTGTAGTAACACACGCAACCTGTAGAAAGAAGTGGCGCTATTTACGGACTATCGTCACGTTTCACTAATTTCGGACAATCCCTCTCTTGTCTCTATCATCTCCTTTCGAATTAGACAATAACATTTAACCCCTTCTCCTACTTTTTAGAAGTGGTTTCCGCCATGTGGGATTTTTCGCTACAAAGTTTCCAAAACCACATGCGTAGGGTGAATTCCACGGAAAATCTGAAACAAATTCGGATTGCGATGCGGAATTTGTGGCCAATATCCTTGAAGAAAATTCCATTTCGGAGTATACGCCCCACATGGACATATCCTTGAAGACCCTCATTACCTTAGCTGCATATAATAGAAACACCCGCCCCCCCCCCCCTCCCTAATAAATCCCTAATCCCATTACTAATTATATTCCAAAGGAAAAATCGGACGGATCTGAACAAAACGTCACAGTTATTTTGCGTATTTTGTACAAAAACCGCATACTATACCCTACGTCTATACTGATTCTGTGGTGTGAAGTATTCGTCTCAACTATGCGACTAATCAGCCTCAATGAATACATAACTGAGTACAAAGACCTGGCAGATGTAGCAGAGCTGAACGCGTCTGCTGGAAATACTACACACCCTGGGATACAAGCAACGCAACCGACTCAGCTCTGCTACATCTGTGCACACAACATAAAGGGACACACACTTACAGCCTGCTGGGTGCTCCGCTTCCTCTTTAAGGGCTCCCCCTCCTCCTCCTCCTGCCTCTTCCTGGTGTCAGAGCTCCTCCTACAGGTGGGGAGGACTTCAGTGCAGCAGCTGGGGTGTAGTGTCAGCACTAGTGAGTAGGGATCAGCATGGCACCTGTGTGTCTGAGGGACTGTAAGGTGAGTGCACCCCCGCAGCCTGGCACCTCTGTGCATCCAAGTCACTGAACTTCTCCTTCCTTGTCTTATCTGCGTCTCCTCTATCCAAATACTTTACATCTTATGTGTACGACAAAGCGTCTGCACAGAAATTCATTGTCATGCTCCAAAGGTCCCCTGGTCTGTGCCCAGACAGGAATGGGTTACATAATGGAAGCTTCTGCACCCTCTGGACTGTGACATCACTGTGTGTATTGCCCCTGTACTGTGACATCACTGTGTGTATTATCCCTGTACTGTGACATCACTGTGTGTATTATTCCCTGTACTGTGACATCACTGTGTGTATTATCCCCTGTACTGTGACATCACTGTGTGTATTATCCCCTGTACTGTGACATCACTGTGTGTATTATCCCCTGTACTGTGACATCACTGTGTGTATTACCCCCTGTACTGTGACATCACTGTGTGTATTATCCCCTGTACTGTGACATCACTGTGTGTATTATCCCCTGTACTGTGACATCACTGTGTGTATTATCCCCTGTACTGTGACATCACTGTGTGTATTATCCCCTGTACTGTGACATCACTGTGTGTATTATCCCCTGTACTGTGACATCACTGTGTGTATTATCCCCTGTACTGTGACATCACTGTGTGTATTATCCCCTGTACTGTGACATCACTGTGTGTATTATCCCCTGTACTGTGACATCACTGTGTGTATTATCCCCTGTACTGTGACATCACTGTGTGTATTATCCCTGTACTGTGACATCGCTGTGTGTATTATCCCTGTACTGTGACATCGCTGTGTGTATTATCCCTGTACTGTGACATCGCTGTGTGTATTATCCCTGTACTGTGACATCACTGTGTGTATTATCCCTGTACTGTGTGTATTATCTCTGTACTGTGACATCACTGTGTATTATCCCTGTGCTGTGACATCACTGTGTGTATTATCCCTGTGCTGTGACATCACTGTGTGTATTATCCCTGTACTGTGACATCACTGTGTGTATTATCTCTGTACTGTGACATCACTGTGTGTATTATCCCTGTACTGTGTGTATTATCTCTGTACTGTGACATCACTGTGTATTATCCCTGTGCTGTGACATCACTGTGTGTATTATCCCTGTGCTGTGACATCACTGTGTGTATTATCCCTGTACTGTGACATCACTGTGTGTATTATCTCTGTACTGTGACATCACTGTGTGTATTATCCCTGTACTGTGACATCACTGTGTGTATTATCCCTGTACTGTGACATCACTGTGTGTATTATCCCTGTACTGTGACATCACTGTGTGTATTATCCCTGTACTGTGACATCACTGTGTGTATTATCCCTGTACTGTGACATCACTGTGTGTATTATCCCTGTACTGTGACATCACTGTGTGTATTATCTCTGTACTGTGACATCACTGTGTGTATTATCCCTGTACTGTGACATCACTGTGTGTATTATCCCTGTACTGTGACATCACTGTGTGTATTATCCCTGTACTGTGTCATCACTGTGTGTATTATGTCTGTACTGTGACATCACTGTGTGTATTATGTCTGTACTGTGACATCACTGTGTGTATTATCCCCATGTACTGTGACATCGCTGTGTGTATTATCCCCTGTACTGTGACATCGCTGTGTGTATTATCCCTGTACTGTGACATCGCTGTGTGTATTATCCCTGTACTGTGACATCGCTGTGTGTATTATCCCTGTACTGTGACATCACTGTGTGTATTATCCCTGTACTGTGACATTACTGTGTGTATTATCCCTGTACTGTGACATCACTGTGTGTATTATCTCTGTACTGTGACATCACTGTGTGTATTATCCCCTGTACTGTGACATCGCTGTGTGTATTATCAGTGTCTCCTGTAGGTGGGGTGTATTGTGTTCGTTCTCTCTGTATAAGGTGACTTGTGTATTGTGTGTTTGTCACCTCCAGGCCTGGCAGGATGCGGGGATGTCCCTCTCTACTACTAGTAATGAGGCCTGTAAACTGTTTGACGCCACCTTACACCAGGTAAGAGGTCATCTGGTGACCCTCCGCCTCTCACTATTTTTGTTGTTGATGGAGGAGGTGAAAGGTCACCTTGAAGATTTGGCAGGTCTGTCAGGTGTCTCTATACAGGGGACTGCCTGTCTGTCACACACCTATCCCTCACGTTCCTGAAAATAACTGATCTGGTTTGTGTAATGAAAAGTTCTACAATTTTCTAATCTACTTTCTGTATCAACTTGTCACGGTTCTGTAGATCTCTGCTTGCTGTCATTCTATAGGAAGCTTCATTGTTTACTTCCTGTAGATAAACATCTGTCAGGTGCACGGCTCGTTATATCCCCGGTCATGTAATGTCACACAGGTGCACGGCTCGTTATATCCCCGGTCATGTAATGTCACACAGGTGCACGGCTCGTTATATCCCTGGTCATGTGATGTCACACAGGTGCACGGCTCGTTATATCCCCGGTCATGTAATGTCACACAGGTGCACGGCTCGTTATATCCCTGGTCATGTGATGTCACACAGGTGCACGGCTCGTTATATCCCCGGTCATGTAATGTCACACAGGTGCACGGCTCGTTATATCCCCGGTCATGTAATGTCACACAGGTGCACGGCTCGTTATATCCCGGGTCACATGATGTCACACAGGTGCACGGCTCGTTATATCCCTGGTCACATGATGTCACACAGGTGCACGGCTCGTTATATCCCCGGTCACATGATGTCACACAGGTGCACGGCTCGTTATATCCCCGGTCACATGATGTCACACAGGTGCATGGCTCGTTATATCCCGGGTCATGTGATGTCACACAGGAGCACGGCTCGTTATATCCCTGGTCATGTGATCTTACACAGGTGCACGGCTCGTTATATCCCCGGTCATGTGATCTTACACAGGTGCACGGCTCGTTATATCCCCGGTCATGTGATCTTACACAGGTGCACGGCTCGTTATATCCCCGGTCATGTGATCTTACACAGGTGCACGGCTCGTTATATCCCTGATCATGTGATGTCACACAGGTGCACAGCTCGTTATATCCCTGATCATGTGATGTCACACAGGTGCACGGCTCGTTATATCCCTGGTCATGTGATGTCACACAGGTGCACGGCTCGTTATATCCCTGGTCATGTGATGTCACACAGGTGCACGGCTCGTTATACCCCTGGTCATGTGATCTTACACAGGGGCACGGCTCGTTATATCCCGGGTCATGTGATGTCACACAGACGCAGGGCTCGTTATATCACAGAAAATAGCCATGCACCTGTGTGGGGACATCACATGACCAGGGATCGGTGTTTATCCACAGGAAGTAAACAATGAGGCTTCCTGTTGAAGCACAGCAAGCAGAGATGTAGAAATCTGTGATGAAATTGATATAAAATTGTATAATGTAATATTTATTTGTTGAAATGAGAAGATCCCTTTAAGACATTAAAGAAAATAGTCCTTAGCAACCAATTTCAGAAGTGCAGGAGCCGGGGGGCAAACCATCTTCAGATCTCGGCCATATTGGGACAGAACCAGGGCCGGGCAGTGATCACTATACTATATTTTCTCTCGCTTCCCGCCATATTTATCCAGCTTTGATATTGGAGGACCCCTTTAAGAGTGATGCATGCTGGGATTGCGGACTAGATTCCTGTCACGGTTTGTGTCACTCGTCTGTCAGCTGATGCCTTAGTGTAGACAACCCTGAGGCGGCCATGACACCTGTGATGACATGTGACCTGGCAATTATAGGGGCCCTGCACCAAGAGAAGGTGTTTGGCTGATAACAGAGAGCAGTAGTGGAATAAAGTGAAATGTGATGGGACAGATTTATGTAATCCATGTACGGCGGCCATATTTGTATGTTTTTTGTCATCCGTAGTACGTGACCTGGACGAATAACAAGACCCTGGGAGGGATAGAAGGATGTCTGAAGAAAATTAAGGAGGCCGATCCGAATTTTGGTACGGACCCGAGCTAGAACCTCCGATATGTCATGATTTAAAGGGACCACAACACTGTGACAGCAGTGCATGATGGGTACAACAATGGGGGAGGAGCTTAAAATCGCATGTAAAAACATAGAAAATGTTTCTGCCGCACAGGATTTTGGGAAAGCTGGGTGATGCCTGCTCCGTCCTCATGTTATAGTAATAATCTATTATTTTCCTTGTCCTTTCTCAGTTATGGGACATGTGATCTCCAACGGTTTGGAGCTGATCGGCACCGGCCGCTCCCCGATCATCGATCAGGAATTTCGGAAGGAATTGAACGTTATGTCCGATTTGGCGAAAACTCAGCCCCTAAGCGAGTGGGAGGAGTTACATGTGGCGGCGCTGGAGACTTTTGCCAAAGGGTAATAATTACCTGATCACTACCTTCTGTTATAACATACAGATGTTATACTCCATTCACATCTAAAGCTGCATCACGAATTCTGTAACATTCTTTATTTGGTGTGAATATAGATATATCCCTACTCAGACGGAGTGAACGCGCCCTATACTCCTAAAAAAACAGCACATTACCCTCAAATTTACACCTCTTTATACTCCATTCACATCTAAAGCTGCATCAAGAATTCTGTAATATTTTTTTATTTGGTGTGAATATATATATATCCCCACTCAGACGGAGTGAACGCGCCCTATACTCCTAAAGAACTGCACATTACCCTCAAATTTACACCTCTTTATACTCCATTCACATCTAAAGCTGCATCGAGAATCTGGTTAGCTTCTTTTTTTTGGTGTGGATATATAATCCCTACTCGGAGTGAACACGCCCTGTAATTATAAAGAATTGCACATTACCTGCTAATTTACACATCATTCTACTCCATTCACATCCAAAGCTGCAAATATTTTGGCTTCTTCCTCTGTGTGATTGTATATCGCAAATATTAGAGGGTGTAAACCCTCCAATAGTAATGAAAAAATAACTGAGGATTTACATCTTGTTTTTCTCCGTTCACATCTAAAGCTGCGTCTCAAATGCTGTTTACCTTAGTTTTTAGTGTAGACAGCATTGTAGATGCAGCTTTATATGTGAATAGAGTCTTAAAAAGTAGTAAATCAGCAGGTAATGTGCAGTTCTTCTCACAGTGCATGTTTATACCCTCTTTTCCGCTAAAGCTGGGAGATCTATGATTACATCCAAGAAGGCAACACGATTTGAATGCAGCTTTAGGTGTGACTGGAGTATAGAAAGGTATAAATCAGTAGGTCATGTGCAGTTTATCTTTAACCTTATCGGATGTAAACATGTCCCCTTCTGATGATATATTATTACACCCAAGAACAAGATGAGAGGATTCTGAATGCAGCTTTAGATGTGAATGGAGTATACAAATGTGTAAATGGGCAAGTATGGGGAAGTTTTTCACGAGAGTAAGGGATGTTTTACAAACCCAAGTGAGGAGATCTGTGGTCACACCTAGGAAGAGGGCAACAAGATCCTGAATGCAGCTTTAGATGTGAATGGAGTATAAGACGCTTACCGTGTGTATTTCTCTAACAATAGGACATGTTCACCACCCAAAAAAATAGAGAGAACTTCCTTTTCCGGATTGTAACTTTGGGGTCTAAACATGTTGAATTATTTCCGAAAACTGCAATATTATTTACAAATTTAAGCATCTTACGCTCTATTCACATCAAAAGCTGCATTCAGAATCCTCTTTGGCTTCGTTTTTTTTTTGGGGGGGGGTTTATCTTAAACTTGTGGGATGTAAACTTACCCCATCATAAAGACAAAGTGAACATTAGTTACCGATTTTATCCTTTTTTTTTTTTTATACTCTATTCACATCTCAAGCTGCATTCAGAGTTCTGATCTTCTTGGGTGTGTTAGTGAACACATATACACAAGTTTTAAGAGGTGTTTGTATGTACCTGTGTATGTGCTCTAATCTTAAGAAGAGCTGCAAATTGCTCATTTAAATGTACATGTACTCCATTCACATCTAAAGCTGCATCCTGAATTTTCAAGGCTTCTTCGTGGGTATATATATATCTCCCAGTGTATAACTGCAAATGACCTAGTTGTATAGATCCAAATCTGCATTCAGAAAGATATTCGCCCCTTATTGTCCTTCTTATACTCTATTCACATCTAAAGCTGCATTCAGAATGCTCATTGCCCCCCCCCCCCCCTCTAATGTATGCTAACATGTACTGTACATTTCATTCTGGGAGGCGTGAGCTTGCCCTATTCTTAAGAAGAACATTAGCTACTGATTAGCATTAGCTTTCCCTACTCCATTCACATCTAAAGCTGCATTCAGGCTACTGAAGGCTGCTAGTGGTAATATATAATCTAATATCTAATCTAATGTCATCTATCTAATATATCTCTAATATTATGTTTAATCCACGATATCTAATATTAGATATATTACCACTAGAAGCCTCCAGTAGTCTGAATGCAGCTTTAGATGTGAATGGAGTAGAAGTGTAAATCATGAGGTCATGCGCTGGGATATATAGCTATAACTACACCTGACCTAAATATTGACACTTCTACTCCACTCACATCTAAAGCTGCATTAAAGGCTCTGTTGGCTACTACTTGTGTGCATTCCTATACCTCACATAAAAGTTGCACTTCCCCTTTAAGAAAGTGTGCACTTACCATGCAGTAACCTTCCCAAGGCGGCGGAGATGTGGGACCGGATCCTGCTGGATCACCCCTTGGACCTGCTGGCCATAAAACTGGCACACGATTCCTATTTCTACCTGGGACAACAGACTCAGATGAGAGATTCCATCTCCCGAATTCTTCCATATTGGACCGCGACCACCCCTTTAAGCAGGTAAGTCAGCATCACACATACTTGCCTGTTTTGAATCATTTTTGGGGGGAAACCACACCGTGGATAAGGAAATAGCTTGTAAAGCTTACATCCTAAAATTTAGCTTTCCTCCAGCCACCACTAGGGGGAGCTCACTGCATACAGATTGATAAAAATGCGATTTTTCTTAAAGGGAATGTCCAAAAATACATATTTAATGGAATATCCTTTAATTATTGTGTATCTGTGATCTAAATCTTGTAAAAATTCCAGATTATCCTGCAATCTCTGCCAGATTAAAGGGATTTTCCTGTTCTGTCTCGTAGTTATGTTAAAGGCATGTACTCCTTCGGGCTTCTCGAAACCAACTTTTATGATCAAGCCCTGAAGGTTGCCAGTGAGGTAAGTAACGGTGGTCTTATTGGGGTGGAATTAAAGGGGAAGTTCATCTATTATTCCTCCTGGAAATGTGTAACTATACTGACAACTGGGTGTTTACTGCACAATCACATACTGTCCAATCACAGCTGATGGGGCTAGACTATATGCAGATTTGCTCCCAATTGGTAACGCCCATTTGACAATTTTATAGTACCAGGAGGAATAACCGAGTTAATTCCCTATCCTTCTCTACTTCCCCTTTAACGTCCAGGCCCTGACCGTAGACCCTAAGGACAGCTGGTCGGTGCACACCATCGCCCACGTATATGAGATGAAGGCCGAAATCCAGCAAGGGTTAACCTTCATGGAACAAACCGAGAGCAACTGGAAGGTAAAGTCGTATTATAGCCGTCGGACCGTCAGCGGCTGCCGTCTACGGGGTTTCCTGCAGCCCCTGCGGCAGATGTGTAAATATAGCTGAGTACAGGGGGTTTGTTTCTTCATAATCCCACCCATTTTACAATGTGGGCGGAGCTTAAAAATATTTTACTTGTGTTTTCTTGCAGGAGGGAGACATGCTCGCCTGTCACGTCTACTGGCACTGGGCCTTGTATTTCATCGAAAAGGTTTGACAATTGTAACTTTATTAACAACGGACAGTGCACACAGTATATTATGGATCCCGTCATGTTACAGCGACCTCAGAACAATTGGATTTCCATTCTCCCGAGTCGGTGTAATGCAGGAGGCGTGTTTGTGACTTGTTCACACCCATCAGTTTCCTGTTAGATTCTACTTCCTGTCAAAACAGGAAGTGCCTCCTCTGCCAGTCACTGGCCACAGTAGAGGCTTGTTCTGGCCATGGGTTGGGTGACTGCGTACAATTTTTAGTTATTTTCTGTGTTAATATTTGGACACGCCCACTGAGATCTGTTGTGACCAGTGTTGCATAACTGGAGATCGGTCAATGATTTCTGACATTTGACTGTTATTTCTCTGTAGGGGGAGTATGAAGCCGCGCTGACCCTGTATGATAAATATGTAAGTACCCCACATATCTGCAGAGATAACATTTTTAAAGGGGATGTTCGTCTGAGAATCCCTCCCCTCTCTGTAACCTAGGGCCAGTGGTGTAGTTTAAGGGATTACGACCAGGCTGGTAACACGGGGAGATTCCTAGCCCCTCCGACATCACCATTAACCTGTACAAGGTCTGGCAGTCTAAGTATCCTAAATCCTTCTCCTGCTCTGTGCACTGAGATTTATGATACACTGCCTCCTACAAGTTGATCTTTTCTTTCTACGGCCAAAGTTGTATTAGGGCAGTATATAGTGCAGTAAGGGAGGCTGAGGAGAAAACGGCAACCATACATACACATAAGTTGCTGTATCTAAGCTGCCATTTTAGAGGTATCTACCATACATAGACCCGAGCTTCTGTATCTAAGCTGCCATTATAGATGTCTCTACCATACGTAGAGCTGAATTGCTGTATCTAAGCTGCCGTTCTAGAGGTACTAGGGTTGTTGGGGTACATTTATCACTCTGTGTCTCCTCGGCTGTAGATCGCCCCCATGTGTCTGGCCAGTGGCAGCATGCTGGATATCGTGGACAACTCGTCTCTGCTGCATCGGCTCCAGATGGAAGGTGTGCACCTGCGGCCGTACAGTAGATGGGAATAGCTGATGACATCCCTTATATGGACTCCCAGGAGGCCTCTGGGTAGCTCAGCCCCAGACTGTGAACTACAACCACCAGCTGTGCGGGGGGGCACTAGTGGGCGCAGCTGTGCGGGGGTAGTAGTGGGCGCAGTGAACACTGTGACCCCTTTAATTTACACAAAGTGTATATATATATTTTATTTTATTAAGAGGGTAAGAACATGAGGGTCTTCTTCTACAAACAGCGCCACACCTGTCTAGTGGTTGTGTCCGATACTGTAATACCACACACATCCTGTGGACAGAGGTGGCGCCATTTCTTAAGATGTCACAGTTTTTTTCTCTGATCTCTTGCACAGCCCTTTAACCAGCACTTCTTAAAGGGGTTGTCTATGTTTAATTCTATAATAGCCACGTAAGGGGGGGGTAACAATCTGATCAGAGGGGTCCCTGATGCGCCGGATCATTCTCGCCCCTCTCCTCTGGTTCTAGGAGTGGATGTTGGGAAGCGATGGGACACTCTGGTGGGGGTCACCAGGAAGCACACGGATGACCACGTCCTCATATTCAATGACCTGCACTTCTTGATGTCGTCCCTGGGCTCCGGCGATCGGGAGATGACGACGCGGCTCCTCCAGTCTCTACACGAACTCTCCGAGTAAGTCCTAATTCACACCATGCTCTCCATATATTCAAGGGGAGAACATCCGGCAGCGGCAGATTTCCCTATTCACATTTATTAAAAAAAAACAAACACATGCACCCTCAGCTGAGCCCAGAGTGCACAACTATAAGGGGCATAGAGGGGAATAGCTGTTATAGCACATGTGCTCCTGGTGTTCAGTGTACTTCATCCAGAGAATCTAATGGACCCAGTTTCTTAGAATGCTCTCAATATCTGAGGCTGTGGAATCAGACCTTTGTGTATGTTGTTAGTAGCAGCGTGTGTGTGTGTGTGTGTGTGTGTGTGTGTGTGTGTGTGTGTGTGTGTGTGTGTGTGTGTGTTATATGGATTTATATTCCAGGACTATACTGGGGGCGCGTCCACACACTGCTGTGCTCTCTACTTTCTGCAGTCAGTGTTAGGTAGTGTCCCTGGAGTGATGTGTAATCATAGCTTTGTGTACGTATGTATGTGGTGGTAGTAGCAGCAGGGCTGTGAAATATGGATCTATATTCCTGAATTGTCGATTTACAAGTGTTCCAGGTTGTAGCGCTGGAACATTTCCTCACACTGTTGTGCTCTTAGTTGAGAGCTGTGTAATATTACGTTTCTGCATGTTAGCTGCAGGACTGTGGTTGGTTACTTTGGGGGTTATATATTGTCTCTGGGGAGATGTGTAATCTTATAGTATGTTAGTAGCAGCAGGACTGAAATATGGATTTATATTCCAGGATTTTGGCACTGGAGGTTTGTCCTCACACTGCTGTGCTCTTTGCTGTAGCACGCTTCAGGTTGGATTGTGCAGGAGACGCACTCGTAGGGGAGAAGATCAGTACTCAGGGCACAACAGTGTGAGGATATAAACCCATATTTCACAGTCCTGCAGCTACAAACAACATATACAAATAGATATGATTAAACATCTATCTAGGGACACTACCTTGCACTGGCTGCAGAGAGTATAGAGCACAGCAGTGTGAGGACGCGCCCCTAGTACAATCCTGGAATATAAATCCATATACCACAGTCCTGCTGCTACTAACACCATACACAAAGATAATAATAATGGACAATAATACACCAGAGGGATTCCTTTAACCAACTCCTCTTACCGTTTTTGTCCCTGCAGTTCTCCCGGTGACCACCACGAGCACTCCCTGATCCGAGAGCTCGGCCTCCCGCTCAGCCAGGCCCTGGTCGCATTCGACAGTGGGAACTATGACCAGGTGGTGGCGCTGCTGTTCCCCATACGCTACAAGATAGTGGACATAGGGGGAAGTAACGCCCAGGTAATGGCCACAACTCTCACTGCTTCAGGCAGCCACCACTAGAGGGCGCTCAGGAGCCTCCTGCATACTGATGCATTGAAATCCATTGCATTTGAGAGAGAGCGCCATCCAGTGTTTATGTGACACATTACCATCATATATTTTATATTGCAGAGGGATCTCTTCAACCAAGTTCTGATCCGGGCTGCAATGAACAGCAAAACAAAATCTCACCAGCATTTAGCCAGGTACCAGGATCTCCTGTTCTAATGGTCCAATTGGACCTAATTGGTCCACACCATGAGTGCAGGGATTAAGAGCCTTAAAGGGGTCATCCAGTGTGGAGAGGGGGAGCAAAAATATATGTAATCATACCTTTGTGTATGGTGGTGGTGGTGGTGGTAGTAGTAGTAGTAGTAGCAGCAGGACTATGAAATATGGATTTACATTCCAGAATTGTACTGTGTCCTCACACTGCTGTGCTCTCTGTGGCCAGTGCTACGTTTATCCCTGGAAAGATGTGTAATTATACATTTTGTGTAGATCATTAGTAACAGCGGGACTATTATGGATTAATATTCTAGGATTGTCCTCACACTGCTGTGCTCTCTGCAGCCAGCGCTACGTTTACCCCTGGAAAGATACGTATTCACATGCTCACAAGGTTGGACTTAACTAGATGTATCTATCTTACTGATGCAGATGCTTAGACACATCTGTAACATATCTCGTTAGTAGCAGCAGGACAGTGAAAAATGCATTTGTTCCTCACACTGCTGTGCTCTGTGCATTGCTTTCCCCCAGCCCCTCCACTCAGTACAGTAAAAGCAGGTAGCAGGATTCTGATTGATTACTTTAACATTTACTCTAAACAGCGGCTTCGGAGGAGTTCAATGCACAGAGCACAGCAGTGTGAGGACAGACACTTCTAGTACATCCTGGATTACGAATGCACATTAGAGTCTTTGCAGGATGTACAGGCAGACAGTTCTGACTGAAGGGCATAGAAATATCACATGACCTTTATGGGTGGCTTCTAATTGGCTTATTGAATACTTTTATGGATGATGAGGGGAACAGAGTAAATTGTAGTATAATTCGGGAAACCAGAAACGGTTGTCTAGAATGAGCACGGCTACTTTCTTGAAAAACAGCGCCACTCTTGTCAGCAGGTTGTGTGTGGTATTGCAGCTCGGCTTCATTTTCTTGGTGCTGCCGAGCTGCAGTACCAGGCACGCCCTGTGGACAGGTGTGGCGCTGTTTGTGGGGGAAATTTAACAATTCAAATAAAAAAATTGGCGGCGTTAAAAATTTATATATTTTTGATTTTTTTTTGTAGAAGTCTTTTGATCGAAAGAGACGTCTTGAGACCAAACTCCCCCCTGACTGAGCGGCTGATGAGGAAGGCCTCCGCCGTGCACACCTTGGTATAGATCGGGTCCGGAACCCTACAAATCAGTAATGACCAATCAGCTTAGAGACTGTGAACCAAAATCAAGCTAACCCCCCCTCCCAAAAAAAAGAATTCTGTAGCCTTAAGATTGTAGGTAGGTACACATTGATCCCCCCTGCCCAATTATGATGTCCAGATCTGTGGGAGGTGATGGTCCTAGAGTCTCTATCCCTTTAAGGTTCACAAACTTTCTCCTAACAACACCCCCTGTATACAAAATCAGTGACTCGCTGCCAGAGTGAGTAGACGACCTACCTTACATCTCCAGTCACCTACCTGTCAGATTTCTAATCCCGCACTGTTAGAGCTGCCAATTAAAGTTAAAGGGCATCTACCAGCAGGATGAATGACTGTATGCAAATGAGCCCGAGGGGCTCCAGGTTCCATTAACACCTATGGAACCTGGAGCCCCTCAGGCTCATTTGCATACAGTCCTTCATCCTGGTGGTAGATGCTCTTTAAAGTTTGCAAAGCAACCTGGGAAAACTATGTAAATGAGCTCTCCACTGCCCCCTATAGGTATAGTCCAGTCTTAGTTACAGTAAAATCAAGACCAAAAAATTTTTTTTCTATTCCATTTCAGAAGCTTCTAAAGATTTTCTAAGAATTTTGATAATAAAATTGTAAAAATAAATTTAAAATAAAGAAAATAATCTCAGTTTGGTCTATTATGTGATTCTTAAAGGACTTGTCCAGGATTAGCACAGAACAGCGCCAACGTTATCCAGAGGTTGGATGTGGTATTGCAGTTTAGCCTTATTCAAGCGAGCTGCAATACCAGACATGACCCATAGACGGCGCGGTTTTTGGAACAATATTTCTCTCACTCGAGCTCTTCTCGTGTATACTGGTCAGGCTCCGCCCCCTGCGCTCCATACTTTACCCTTCATCGCTGATCACAGATCTAGATGTAAATACCAGCCGCAGCCGCTCATTCATCCAATATGGCGGATTTATTTGTAGATTGCGTCCAGGAATAAAATATATCATTGTACGTACGTGAAAGTTTAGAAATTTCTGGAAACCGAAAAGTCGGATTTAAATAGTGAGGAGATTGTTTTCTGCAGAGATTTGGGGCCGACGACCGATTGTTACAGGAAGCGAATCCCTGCCCCGAACTGCACGCCGTCACATATCCTGCAATAGCGAACAGAAAGACAGGTTACAGAGGTAGTCACACTTAAAGGGATTGTCCAGAGGGTGAAAAACCTGGCCGCTTTCTTCCAAAAAACAGCGCCGCTCCTGGTTTGTGCTGTTATTGCGACTAACTCAGTTCACCTTTTGGGAGTTGGAAGAAAACGGACATGTTTTCCAATCTTTGGACAATTCCTTTAACGCGAACTCTGCAGTCACAGCAGATTTCGTTGGATTATACCTTGGGCAGTGCTGGGAGGGAGGAGCAGGACTCCAGGTTCTACAAATATAACAATGAGTCCTGCTCCTCCCTCCAGGCCCTGCACCAGGTATTATAATTATCTTCTCCTTCTACTCTCCATTGGCTTTAGGCTCATTCAAGGCCCCCATAGAGGTCCTGAGCACTTCCTGTTGTCTCGCCCTCCCACCTGCAGGAATTGCTGAGGGAGTAGGGGGAGACATTGTAACAGCCTCTGAAGCTGGATCACAAAGGGGCTAGGGTAGCCCCACAGGTTTATTAGCATAATTTTAAAAGTTGATTTTTTAAAAGGACAAAACTATGCGGCCTCAGGAAGTGGGTCCTGACAAAACCGGAAAGAGTAGAATGAGGAGCGGATGCAGCGGCGCCTGTACAATACATCAGAGACCTGGCACTGAATATGGGAGCTGCAGGTAGTAAGGTAAGGGGGTGAGGCAACCCTCCTGGTACCTACCTGTCTCCGTTCTGGACACCCATGGGGATGCAGTAATTCAGTTCCAGTCTGGCGATGTTCCCGAGCCGTAGCACGATGCCCGCACCATAGGACCAGCGGATGCACTCGGCCAACCTGCGGATGTGAGCTCTAGGACCTTCACCTGGGGAATCGGGAAGTAGAAAGAGAGTATAAACAATCCAGCACCTAAAGAGTCAAATCCTAATAATTGCCCCCATGCAATGGAATTACTATTCAAGCCATTGTCCACACGTGTAAGCACCACCCACTACGTGACCTGAGCTCTCCGTACCGTAGTTAAGGTTGCAGAGGTTTCCAGCATTGAGGAAGAAATGTGTCCTGAAGAGGTCACCAAAGCCGCCGCGGCCGGGACGGAAGGGGAGCGGGGTGTAGAGGTGCACACCCCCCGCCCAGTACGCCTCGCCGCCAAGATAATCCCCTGAAAAGAAAGATACAGGTATAATACATGGCCGGGGTCTGCCCCCCTGGATGATGTTCTCATTCTATTTCTTCTTAAAGGGGCGTTTCATCTTGGTTATTTATTATCCTCCTCAAATGGAGAAGTTGCTGTGCCCGACCAAAAATACCCAAAAACGGTTTGCTCTGCTGGTTTCAGTTTCCTAAAGACTTGTACGGGGAGCAGCTAATGAGAAATCTACAATTAAAGGGGTGGGCCAAAGTTTTAAGGTTATTCCCTTATCTATGGGACAGGAAATAACATGAGGACTGGTGAGGGGGGTCCGACCATAACTAACCATGAGGAATGAGGCCCCACACTCTATTCAGACCCCATTGTCCAGCCAAATCAATAACCTATTGAGGTGATAGGAGAGAACTTAAAATGACATCTATCACCAGGATGAAAAACTGTATGCAAATGAGCCTGAGGGGCTCCAATGGAAACTGGAGGCCCCCAGGCTAATTTGCATACACAGGCCTCTGGTTCTCCTCGTATCAGTCACTTACACAGAGCCAGGACGACAGCAATTGACAAACCTATAGGTCCGCAGTACCTACCTTCGCTCTGGGGTCCGATGCTGTACATACTGAACCCCCGCACACTTGTTGGTCCTCCCAAATAAAATCTGGAGAGTAAATAATTAGATATTGTAATAAAATCTTAGGAATCCAGACATTTACATCAGATTACAGGAGAGCTCCTCCCCCCCCACGCTACTCACCGATCTGCAATGCTGGACGGCCTATCTCCAATAGGAACCAGCATCCCGCCCCAGAGAGACGTGGACAGGACCTAAAGGCAAGCGGACCTGGTTAGTAACAATTCTGAACCTATCCTATGGAAAAACCCTTTAAACACTGCATCAACATGGCCTCCTAGTGGCAAACTGTAAGTATTACACTGGACACATTCAATCATCCACATCATTTCAATGATATTTTCGGCTCAACATGTATCCATACTTATTCCTTGGTGTTGGAAGTTCCGGACTCAATCAGTCCCCTACCCCTTCTGGCAGGTAAAAACATATTGCAGAAGGAGCCTTTTCCCTTATACCACAACGTACCAAATAAGCTCCGCTACTGTCCTGACAAGCAGGGCAAGAACTGACTTGTATTGGCTGCCCTAGAGTGATCACTGGACTATTATACAGAGACCTTGCTGGGCGGAGAGTGACTGAGCACGTGCGTCCACCAGCACTCAACTCATTAGGAGGACGTGCACATTGTCATACAGTCTCAACACCAGGTGGCGCCATTCTATGCAAGAAAATGTTATAATGCTTCACTTTTTAACATCATGAAAATGGCAAATATTATACATTTTCTAGAATCTATACAATGTATCTACTTGTATCTAACTTACCGAGTCCCACGACAACCGCTTGTTGATTTGCAGTTCGAAATCTTCCTTTAAGAAGCTGACGTCTCCTCCGGTGTATCCGGCCAACTCCTGCGAGACAGACAGAGGTCATGTGACACAAGCTACAAGGCCAGGAAGAATTTTCTAGATAAAACCCCTGACATATATCATCAGCCATGACCTCTTAGATCTAGTGCAACTTTTCACCCTTTAAAGGGGAAGTCCATGATGGTTTATAAGCCTTGGCTCAGTAACCACAGTGCAGAGAGTTAGAAGGAGAGGGCTCCATGCTCTGTGCAGTGGCTAAAGGCTGTAATTGCAGGCACGGCTTCCACTCACTTCACTAGGAGCCGCACCCAGCATAGGTCAACAACCGATAGGTAAATCAATTAAAAATAATGGACAATCCCTTTAAGTGTCCATTCACATTCCTTAGACAAAACTTGGCACCTGCATGCCACAGAGTACAGAGTAAGGCTGCAGACATGACATATGCAGTGTGAACGCAGCCCTAACCTACGACCTACACTGCGCCCCTCTACCCTGTGTACATAGGGGTCACCTGGTTGATCTTCAGTAAGGCGCCTCTCTTTGGCAGGATTGTGGAGTTGCGGGAATCGATCACCATTGAGTGCTGCGGACAGAAACAGAAAGAGATCAGTAAGGGAATTGTACCCAATTGTATCACATAATTCCTTTAACCTCTTAAAGGGGTCTTCCCATGAAGAAAAGTTAAGCCCTATCCAAAGGACAGGGACTAACTTGCTGATCAGTGCCGAGACCCCCGCAGATCACGAGAACGAGGGGTTCATCAGCTCCATAGAGATTAATGGAGCAGAACTGTCATATGCGGCCACCTGCTCCATTAGTCTGAGGAGCGGCGAGGGGTTGGTAGGACCCCCTGTTTTCGCAATCTGCTGGGATCTCAGCACTGAGACCCCCACTGATCAGCAAGGTAGGCCCCTATCCCGTGGATAGGGCCTAACTTTTCTTCATGGGTAACCTCTTTAAAGCCGAGGTCCTTTTTTGTATTTGTGTTTCCATTTTTCACTCCCTACCTTCACAATTCCATTACTTTTTTTTTTCCCCGTGTACAGAGCTGTGTGAGGGCTTGTTTTCTGCATTACATTGTTACAGGTCTTCAGCTATGAAAGGTCCTGGAGTCTTATAAGACTCCTGGTGTTCATGGCAAATGATCGGCAGTGCATGGGCGCTGCCATATTGGCTTTGATCGCCGCTCCCCGTGACATCATCAGAGAGCGACAATCAAAGCCAATATGGCAGCCCCCATGCACCGCTTTTGACTTACACTGAAAGGGGCTTTGTGCAGTGAAAGGGTTAATACCCACGATTGGTGTCAGCAGCATTCGCAGGTGTTACCAGCAATATGCAGCAAACACCCGGCGTTTATGGAGGGGGCTCAACCCGTAAGACCTCTCCATACGCTCTTTACATGGCTACATGGCTTCTGCATATCCATTACAATGAGCCACAGGCAGTATAGTGTGCAAAAATGCCATATATTGCAATACTGTAGTACTGCAGTATATGGTAGGAGCGATCTGACTATCTAGGGTTAATGTACCCTAGATGGTCTAAAAAATAGTGAAAAAAAAAAAAAGAAAAAAAAAAGTTTAATAAAAAAAATTAATAAAGTATTAAAAGTTCAAATCACCCTAGAATTCCCTAGAACGGATATAAAACATAATAAACAGTAAAAATCACAGACACATTAGGTATCGCCGCGTCCCAAAATGCCCGATCTATCAAAATATAAAACCGGTTACGGGCGGCGGTGACCTCCGAGGCGGGAAATGGCGCCCAAATGTCCGAAATGCGACTTTTACACCTTTTTACATCACATAAAAAAAAGAAATAAAAAGTGATCAAAATGTCTCACAGACCTCAAAACGGTAGCAATGAAAACGTTGCATCATTTCGCAAAAAATGACACCTCCCCCAGCTCCGTGCACCAAAGTATGAAAAAGTTATTAGCTTCAGAAGATAGCAAAAAAAATGTTCTTTTTTGTACACATTCGTTTAATTTTTGAAAATGTATTAAAACACAATAAAACCTATAAATGGTATCACCGCGATCGCACCGAACCAAAGAATAAAGCTGAGGTGTTATTTTGAGTGCACAGTCAAAGTCGAAAAAACTGAGCCCACAAGAACGTGCGTTTTTTTTTTTTTCCAGTTTTTCCACATTTGTAATTTTTTTTCAGCTTCGCAGTACACGGCATGTTAAAATAAATAACATTACGGGAAAGTAAAATTTGTTACGCACAAAATAAGCCCTCACACAGGTCTGTACACGGAAAAATGAAAAAGTTATGGATTTTTGAAGTTGGAGAGCGAGAAATGAGCGGAAAAACCCTGCGTCCTTAAGGGGTTAAAGGGGCTGTACAGAGGATAGATCACAGATTACTACGGGGTGTGACTAATTAGGCCCCCAGTCACTGGTTGAACAGAATCTCTGAACATGATGCTCTATTCACACCAGGACTGTCAGACCCCAATTCTGCAGATCACTGGAGGTCCCATCATTAACCCTGACATGACTGGATATTAAGAGTAGACATTACGTATGACTTACAGAGAGAGAAGACTTGAGGGAGTGACCGCTCTCTTCCCGGATGGCGAATGATGCAGTTCTTGATAGACACCCCAGTTCTCTCCAGACTCCTTCCCATTTTAAGGTGTGGTTGGTCTTCCAGATGGGGAACTGTAAAAATAGCAACACAACATTGCAAAGACTGTCCAGGACTGGAACATTATGGAGGTTTTCTTATAGGAAGAGCGCCACACCTTTGCACAGGTTGTGTCTGGTATTTCAGGTCATTTTTATTAGTGAATAAGGTTGAGCTGTAATACCAAAAATGACCACTATACAATGTTCTGCGCTGTGCTTGGTGAGGGGGGGGGGGGGGGGGAGAGACATGAAGCTGTGGTGTCCTCAAACAGCTGATTGGTTGGGCTGCACTGATCTGATATGGATGACCAGTCCTCCAAAGGAAAGGTCACATATATCCAAGTCACAGCTGCAATGCCACACACAACCTGTGCACAAGTGCAGAAGAAAGAAGAGACAGAACTACTAATTCTATAAACCTCTTTATTACATGGATGAGGGTCATAGGGTTACAGAGGTACCAGTACTCCCAAATGCCCCGATTCCCCCCAATCCTTACATTGATCTCAGTAGAAATCCCACGGTCGGTCTCTCGCAGCGAGCTCCAGGGGAACTGACCGGTGACTTTATACAGGTTCAGGCAGAAGCTGCAGAGACAGGAAGGAAAAAGTGATGAGGTCTTCTAAAGGAGAAAGCCAGAGAGCGGGCGCAGAGGAAGAGAGCGGGCGCAGAGGAAGAGAGCGGGCGCAGAGGAAGAGAGCGGGCGCAGAGGAAGAGAGCGGGCGCAGAGGAAGAGAGCGGGCGCAGAGGAAGAGAGCGGGCGCAGAGGAAGAGAGCGGGCGCAGAGGAAGAGAGCGGGCGCAGAGGAAGAGAGCGGGCGCAGAGGAAGAGAGCGGGCGCAGAGGAAGAGAGCGGGCGCAGAGGAAGAGAGCTCCAAGGAGCCAAGAAATAGAAAGAAGATAAGAGTATGAAAGAAGAGGAACTAGAAGAAAGAAGAACAAGAAAAGGAGGGAGGAAAAAGGGATTATCATGAGGGAAGAACTGAAATGATGTCTTCAGAAAAAGAGAAGGAAGAGGGCGAGACAGAGGAGGAGGTAGAGGAACAAGAGAAAGAAGAGAAGAGGAAAGAAACTACGCAGAGAGATATCAACTGAAATGATGATGCTGAAGAAGAGAAAGGGGCAGAGGAGGTGGAGGAAGTAGGAAAGAACAAAAGAGGAAAGGGATAATGAAGAAGATGATGAGAGGAAGAAGGTTCTTACTTTCTTTCAAAGTTCCCGACTTGAGGCTTGAAGAATGACAGGCCGTAAGACGTCTCCTTGGTGCCGTACGAGAACTGAAAGGTCATTTTTTCAGCGCGACCAAACAGGTTGGGTAATTTCAGTCCAAGAACCTTCAAAAACAAAAATGCAAGATTAGTGACACTTCATGTCCCCTGTGCCCCATAACAAGCAGCCGGCCCCGGCCCCGGGGTATACAAGCAGCCGGCCCCGGGGTATACAAGCAGCCGGCCCCGGGGTATACAAGCAGCCGGCCCCGGGGTATACAAGCAGCCGGCCCCGGGGTATACAAGCAGCCGGCCCCGGGGTATACAAGCAGCCGGCCCCGGGGTATACAAGCAGCCGGCCCCGGGGTATACAAGCAGCCGGCCCCGGGGTATACAAGCAGCCGGCCCCGGGGTATACAAGCAGCCGGCCCCGGGGTATACAAGCAGCCGGCCCCGGGGTATACAAGCAGCCGGCCCCGGGGTATACAAGCAGCCGGCCCCGGGGTATACAAGCAGCCGGCCCCGGGGTATACAAGCAGCCGGCCCCGGGGTATACAAGCAGCCGGCCCCGGGGTATACAAGCAGCCGGCCCCGGGGTATACAAGCAGCCGGCCCGGTTATAAATCGTGGAAACGAATCAACAATTATGTTTTACCATTCTCCTGGTCACTCATTGAGCAGTGCCCCAATAACTGGACAGTGACCCACCCCCCACACATCACACAGGACACGGATCATACCATGCTGCCCTCGTTGTTGCCGACCATGGTGTTGTAACTCCCCGTTAGCCTTCGCAACTCTGTGACTTCAAAGGTGACATCCAGGCCGTTGGGAAGAGCGTCATCATCTATAAGTAGCAGAGGATGAAATCAGTCAGTGTAGATACACTCTTATGCTGACCAGTAGAGGGCGCCATCTCCTATTCATATTCCCATGTTCTCACCTTGACAGGTATCGACTATGACTTCCACTTGTCTGAATATTCCCAGGCGGAGGAGCTTTTCTCTGGCCTCGTGGGCCTTCCTCATCACCTGTAAAGACGGCATAGTTAGGGGGCAATCCCCTTCCCCCACACACTGCATATGCGTCGCCCAGCACTTACCTCAATGAGATTCCTCGCCTTGAAGACATCAGAGATTTCATACATGACCAGGTCGTCTTTTGTCCTTCCCAGACCTTCAAAGTGGACCCGCTGAACCACCACCTACAAAGAGAGCGTCATCGGCCATAGTCGCATTATGCTGGGTGGGTGGGTGCTGATTTTTGAGGCGTCATATGGATATTTAGGTTCTCCCCCAACATCCGATCAGCAGTAGATATCAGTAGATCCCTCCTACGTCCTGGGACTATGCCCTTAAAGGGTTTGCCCCGTGTACTGGGACGACATGCTTAAAGGGGTTGCACCAAGTATTAAAGTTATTCCTATACACAGTAGAAAGGTTCAACTGTAGAGGTAAAACTGATGGGACGCTCATCGGTCACAAGAACTTCCCATCGCACTGAATCTTCCCCCCTCTATTCATTCTCTATGGGTGAAGACTCTGATAGTCCTATAAATCGGGAATACAGCAGGGACATACGTGTGAGACGAGTTACTCCATTCAGATCTGGGTTGCCTGATTTGTGGGGTCTGAGCCATCACTGATAAGACCCTCACCATTACATTAATTTTCCCCGGGGAGTGGGGTCTTCTTGTTGCTTATTCTCCAAGACTCCCAGTATCCCCATATCTCACATCCCAGATACTTACATCCCTATTTTCTAGGATTTCCTGCTTCTTCTGCGGCTCCACCTCCACCAGGTCGCCATCATCACTTCCAGATCCAAAATCTGGACCGTCCATAGGGAGCGGATCCAGACTCTGCAGGAGAAGGAATGGGGATGGTAAGTAACAAGCAGTAAAAAACCTCCGGGTGTGAACTTAAAGGGTGATGGCGTCTCTGCAGAGTTATGTGTCGCCATGGTGACAGACTGTCTATATATCCATCATGTGTCTTATTCTTATCGTTCTGTATGTGATCTGTGTCGGGTAGGAGACACATAAAGGTTAGTCTGCTAAATTTGAGGTGTCCCCCCCCAAATCTATTAGATAAGCAGTAACTTTCTGAATGGTGGGGACCCAACCCAGACAGTCCTTGGGCGCTAATAATGGCTAATCGGACATTAATTTGGGAAAACATAGCACTTCATAAACTGTGGGGGTCCTAACTGACCCCCTGAAAGTTACTCCCTACCCTGGGTACAGGTGGGCACCATTTTCACAAAAAGGCAGCCATATTTATGCAATAATGGACAACCCCTTTAAGCACAGGTAGTGGCACCTCATGGCGGTCAAATGAGACCCCAATATCGCCTGCTCTTTATGAATTTCCATGTCTTATATTCAGCTTGTCAGGATTACAGGAAAGCTGGGTGCTAGGAGATATAATTGCGGCCATATTTGCTGTCACCCAACTTTCCCAGGTGCAGATATCACTTCATGTCTCCTAATAGCCCCTCATTACAGATCAGACAGAGCTCTGCATACTGCAACGCCCTGTATATACAGCCGCTACTGCCCGTACACGTGTATATA